>NW_007751011.1:1902-4232 GCF_000696425.1 Galeopterus variegatus | reverse complement strand
AGGGAACTACATCATATTTCGTTCCATGGTAACCAAGGCATTAGACAAGGATGGACCATAAAGGAGAGAGTGAGAACTTAGAAACCCTCACATGAACGCTCGGAACAAGCACGCCGAAGCCCTGCTGGTCCTGTTCACTTATGGCTAGATTGGAAGACACACTTTGGTCTGCTTTTATTACTTAATTTGGTGGATATTCCTATTCATTAATTTGTTTAATAAATATTTATTCAGTGCCAATTTTGTGCCATGTACTGGGCAAACCTTTAGCATCTTCTGGCTCTATCTTAAAAACAAAAAAGAATCTCAAATTAATGTGGAATGGTAGACAAGCTAATTCCATGAAAATTTTGTTTTGGCTATAGTTTTTAATTTGTAAGATTATTAGTTCTTTCAAATGGATAAAACTGCTGGGTTTGACTTGTGGCTGGTTCCTTTACGTCCCTCACCACATTATGTTCTGTGTAGCTTATTATGTGTCATCTCCCCTGTGACCGATCTCCTTGAAGGCAGGGACTGGATGTTATTCACCTTTGTCTTCCCACTTGCACAGGGCCTGACACCCAGAAATTACTCAAAAAATTCTTGAGTGGGCGAATGAACAGGAGCAGAGGTGCTTTTCTAATTTGTCTCATAAAAATACTTAGAGAAAGGGGCCGGCCCGGTGGTGCACTGCTACAGTGNTAATTTGTCTCATAAAAATACTTAGAGAAAGGGGCCGGCCCGGTGGTGCACTGCTACAGTGCGCCGCTTGGGAGCGAGGCGGCGCTCCTGCCGAGGGTTCAGATCCCACATACAGACCGGTTCCCGCTCACTGGCTGAGCGAGGTGCGGGCGCAACACCGAGGGTTGCGATCCCGTTGCTGGTCCCGGTCCGGTATGGGCGCGACACTGAGGGTTGCGATCCGTTGCCGGACACGAAAAAAGACAAAAAAAAAAAAATACTTAGAGAAATACTCAATAGAAGATGATTTAATTAAGAATCACCTGCATCATAGATTTTAAATGTTCATTTTTAGGTAATCTGGAAATCCTAATTAGGTCTGGGGTAGGTCTCAGGAACATAACTGTCCAGCAAGTTCTCCAAGTGATTTTTATCATCAGTCACATTTGGGAAACTCTGCTATAAAGCAAAAATATTAACGATAGAAGATAAATTGGAAAACAAGGAATGGTATTTCAGCAGGAGACTGAGGCATATGGACAATAAGCATTGGCACTAACACACACTTTTTAAAAAATTCATTTAAATGCTGGTATTCATTTAAATAGAAGTTCTGTTTCACAGCCAGCTTTCTCTCTTCATAGTAAAAAAATCACTAAATGATTTTGACTCTGCCCTGGTGCACGTTGGCCGAAGCCCCACCTTCTGAGGTTGTTGGGCCATGGCAGTCCCATCGCTACCACTTCCATTTTCCTGTTTCAATTCCTGATGCAAATGAAGGCCATTCTAAGGTTGTCTGAGAGGTAAATTTACTGCCCATTGATTTTCACAGTTCCTCTGGGTCCTGTGAAATCCTCTTAAATGAGTATCAGATACAGGAACAAAACCAGGAAATTGAATAGGAGATACCATAGCTCAGAGTGAAACGCGAATGTTCATCTGTTCTGCTGAAAACACAGGGCCAGTGTGATCTGGCATAAGCCCAGGCTGATGTTAGTAAACACATATTTTAAGGAAAAGCCTCAGACATGCCCCAATTATTGTATAGATGTCCGGGTTAGCGCAAGAGTAATGGAGCAGTGACTCTAATTGGCTCCTTGGACAAATTCAGATTTTGAATAAGCCAGAGAAATGGTGGGATTGTTGCAGCATCATTTAGTAGTAACTTCTTGCAAAAGCATTACTTAATTGATATCCTAAAACACAATACAGCTCCTCCTAGTGATAGCGGAGGAGAGGTTCTGGGGAGGCCCGATAGCCAGCCTCAACCCACCCCTCCTCTAGCAGGTCCTTGACTCCACTATAGGAGAGAATTCAAGAGTAGAGTCACAGTAGAAAGTGAAAGCAGATTTAATGTAGTAAAGTTAGGAACACAGAATTCACAGAGAAAAGTGCAGCCTAGCTCCAGAGACTGAGCAGGGCCCACACTAAGTTTAATACAAAAGTAAGAAATACACACTTCAGGCGAAATACAAAACATAAGCTAACTCAACAGAGTGAGGAGCTGCCCATTAGAAGCTTAATACAAATGTAAAGCATACACTCCTCACCAGCAAAGTGAGAGTTGGCTCCAGGAAAGTGTGCAACAACCCCATCTTCTGCCAGGATTCAGCCTTTATAGTTTTGCTATCTAGTACATATTCATGCTATCTAATGAATATTCAACT
>NW_007751011.1:0-757 GCF_000696425.1 Galeopterus variegatus | reverse complement strand
TGCCTCTTGGAAGGTCATTCAAATGATAAACTCTCTTCCACTGAGCATGTTCAGTCACTGGGGTCATGCAAGCGTGTATAAATTCCTCTTACTGAGCATGCTCAGCTACTAGAGTTATATAACTCCTTTCTACCAAGCATGCCCAGACACTGGATTTGCATAAGTCAGCCCCCTGAGGTCTCAATTTCCTCATGTTGGTGCCAAAAATAGGTGCAATAAGCAGAGTAACTTTCCTCTAGGGGAGGGCTGAGAAGATGGGCCTGAGACATTGAGTAGTGGCTTGAAATGCAGAAGTGTGTCCTGAAACTCCAGCCCATAGAAACTGAGCATCTCCTATCTCATTAGAACCAGTCACCAAGTGCCACTCAAAGCTTATGAAGTCACAAAGTCACCAAGTGCCACTCAAAGCTTATGAAGTCACAATGATTACACAGTGGTGCCTCTTCCAGAGTATGGCTGGCAATGTGAGTCAGTCACCTTTCCTCCACTCCAGCCCCAAATGCAATAGGCTTTGATGCAAAACCACCTATTTGCATTTTAGTGTAATTGAACGCATTGTGTATATCTACTCTGTAGTATCTCCTCTGCTAGGTGCTAGAAGTATAAAGCAAAATGAGCCATGGTGTCTGACCATGCAGGATTTATAATATGATAGAATAGTTTTCTTAAATAAAAAACATCATAAGGGTAGAATGCGTTAAATCCCCAATCGTGACATAGACCAGTGCTTCTCAAACTTTAATGTGTATATGAATGT
>NW_007751010.1:7110-9620 GCF_000696425.1 Galeopterus variegatus | reverse complement strand
GTGATATTTAGGCACTGTCTATTCCAGCTTTGAGTAAGGTCCCTGCATGGTCAGACACTCTGCCAAAAAGTCTGCTTCCTCCTTCTTAACTACCTCCTTCCCCAATAGCTCAGGCACTCCTTCAGAACCCATCTCTTGGGGCTATCAGATTAAACTGAGCAGGAAAACTGGTAGAAAGGTTAATCCGACTGGATCCAAAACTTTGAATAGTTTAAATTCAAAGGTTTGGTTGCTAATTTTAGTCCCAGAGCAGGACACTCAAAAAGGAGGCTGTGCCTCTGTTTAAATAATCTTTCTTAATGATGATGTAAAGTAAAACAAATTAGTTTTTAAAATGTCCTGGAGACTAATATTTTTTTAGCTTTTTGGTTTGTGATTATGCCCACTCGGACTGGGTATAGATGAATGCAGCCACATAAAGTTGCCAATTTAGGAAAAAAAAGAAGACAAATACAATTTTGGATTTTTTACAAAATGTAAAAGATACGATGTATAGACCTCCCACTGAGTTGCTCTGAACCGACTTTAGCAATTTTTATTTAACCTATGTGGCCTTTCTTTTTCTATAACTTTTCCTGTCTTCTCCCCCCACCTCTGCAACCATCCCTCACCCAGAAAAAAGTTTTAAAATAATAGAAGAGTAATAATAAGTTTGATTCTAAATATCTTAATTTGTGGTGATGCTTTAGCCTCAATTCTTTATTCAGGTCCAACATATTATTGCCATCCTGGCGCATGGCACAGCATTCATTTTAGAATTATAACCCTTACTTAGTTAAACTCTTTCATACACATAGCTCTACATATAATACTGTCTTTTCTGAAGTCATTGAAACTACTCTCTGCATGGCTTCAACTCTCAGAAAAACTCTACTTTGGGGTTTTAGTGGCCTTTCTGCTTTCCAGCAAAGCACCTTGTATTAAGCAAGATGTGTTTTAGAAGCCAATAAATAAGAGCAGTAATTGCCTCCGTGTTTATCAACTCAGACTCTTTCAGTCTTGCCTTCATCATGCATTTTGCCACTTAAGGCAAAATCAAGGACTTGCAGTTTGCTTATATTTATGTATTGCCTGCCAAATGATCCTCTGCTCTACAACTCCCCAGCCCCCAACAAATCAGGGTAAGAAAAGGAGTTCAAGTTATTCTTATTTGATGACTTTATTTGGTTCTTTCATATTTCTGAGATTTACTTTTCATCCATTAAATTAAAAATAGAAGTGAAAGTCATCTTTGTTTTTATAATTAAGCCCTCATTTAATTAAATTGGATTTCACTGGCAGGACTTAAAGGCATAACCTTTGCTATTTTCACCATCCTTTGTGATTCCTTCAGTCATTACTTCTGTGGCAGATGATTGTGGTTTGTGCTTTTTTTGTTGTTGTTTTTAAATATGTGTCCCTTGCTGTTCTTTGGAAAGTAGCCATTGTTAACATGGAGGTTCTTCCATACTTCCAAGTTTATGTTTGCCAGATGCTCTATAATAAATGGCTATTCAAAACATATTGAAATCCTTTTTCTTTTCTTCCATAGCTTAAGCCTTGTATCCAAAAATCAGTGAACTTAAAAAATATATATATTTTGTACATTTAAAAAATAGTTACATGCAGATGCAAGATTCTTTGTTCTGTCTATAGACAATGCTATGGGCGTTGACTCTACGACTTCAGTAGGGTCCCCAGTATCCTGATGGGGAACTGGCACCACCAAAGTATCTGAGGCCAAAAGAAGGAAGTGTGAGGGGAATTGCCAAGCTACAAGAGGGCACTACCTACAGTCTCTGTTCCGATCATCAGTATGGTAAGGCGAATGGCTAAACCTACACTTTAGGGTTTTGGGTGCCCGTGCCAACTGTCAACCCATCATCCAACATCAAACAAATGTCCCTATTTTACAGTAAAAAGAAGTTGTTTACTATGTAGATACCTTTAAAAAGGACATGTTATTGGCTACCAAAGCATTATGTCTCTGGCAAACTTAAATATACATTGTTGTGAGACTTTTCTTCATCAATGAACTTTTTTGTTCTTGTAAGTATCTGTTATTACATAACTCTGTCTTCTTTACAAGTGCCAGTAGCTTTCACAGAGGCATAGCCAAACAAGTAAGGGTGTGAAAAATACCTCGTCAGTGAGCCTCACTAGAAGCCAGAGAAGAGGTAGATATTTGGAGGTGCTGATGACTCGTCAAGTCTGAAAGTCCAGTTAAGCAAGCTCCCCAAAGATGCCAGGCAACCTGTGCATGCAGTCAGGATAGCAACAAGGCATAAGGAGATGACATCGTGGTTTACCCGGCAGGCATGTCATATTTAAAAACACAGACAGAAACTTGAGGCAAGTGAGATACTTGCATATAAGTAAGAATAACAGAACTACCACTTTGGTATTGTCTACTACAGTCCATAAAATCAATTTTGGCCCCTAGGACAAACTGAAAGAAAAGCACCCAAACCAATGGAGGCATGGAGGAAGGTGTTTCTATCACACACACACACACACACACACACACACAC
>NW_007751010.1:0-2644 GCF_000696425.1 Galeopterus variegatus | reverse complement strand
ATTATAGCATCATACAGAACAGTTTCACTGCCTGAAAAAATCCTCTGTGCCTATTCATCCCCCTTTCCCTTCCCTCAACCCCCAGCAATCACTGATCTTTTTGTCCCCACAGTTCTGCATTTTTCCAGAATGTTATATAGTTGGAATTATAGAGCACATAGCCTTTTCAGATTCACCTCTCTCACTTAAGTAATACGCATTTAAAGTTCATCCGTGTCTTTTTATGGCTTGGTAGCTCATTTCTTTTTCGTGTTGAATAATATTCCATTGTCTAGATGTATCCATTCACCTGCTGAAGGATATCTTCGTTGCTTTCAGCTTTTAACAACTGTGAATAAAGCTGTTATAAACATCACGTGCAGGTTTTCGTGTGGACGTAAACTTTCAGCTCCTTTGGGTAAATATAAAGGAGCCCAATTGTTAGATTGTATGGTAAGACTATGTTTACTTTTGTAAGAAACTACCAAATCCACCAGCATTTGGCATTGTCAGTGCTCTGGATTCTGGACATTTTAATATGTGTAAAGTGGTATTTTATTATTTTAATTTGTATTTCCCTAATAGCGTATGATGTACGTACAGCATCTTCTCATATGTTTATTTGCTATCTGTATATCTTCTTTGATGAGCTGTGCATTTAAAGTTCATCCGTGTCTTTTTATGGCTTGGTAGCTCATTTCTTTTTAGTGTTGAATAATATTCCATTGTTTAGAAGTATCTATTCACCTATTGAAGGATATCTTGGTTGCTTTCAACTTTTAACAACTGTGAATAAAGCTGCTATAAACATCATGTGCAGGTTTTCGTGTGGACGTAAACTTTCAACTCCTTTGGGTAAGTACCAAGGAGCACAATTGTTGGATTGTATGGTAAGAGTATGTTTAGTTTTGTAAGAAACTGCCAAATTGTCTTTCAAAGTTGTATCATTTTGCATTCCCACCAGCATGAATGAGAGTTCCTGTTGCTCCATATCTTCACCAGCATTTGGCATTGTCAGTGCTCTGGATTCTAGACATTTTAATATGTGTAAAGTGGTATTTCATTGTTTTAATTTGTTTTTCCCTAATAGCTTATGATGTATGTACAGCGTCTTCTCATACGTTTATTTGTTATCTGTATATTCTTTGATGAACTGTTTGTTAAGGTCTTTGACCCATTTTCCCATTTTTTAATCAGATTATTTGTTTTTTTAAATTAAGTTTTAAGATTTCTTTGTATATTTTGGGTAACAGTCCTTTATCAGAACTGTCTTTTACAAATATTTTCTCCCACACTATAGCTTGTTTTTCATTCTCTTGATAGTGTCTTTTGAAGAGCAGAAAAGTTTAATTTAATGAAGTCCAGCTTATCAATTCCTTCTTTCATGGATCGAACCTTCGGTGTCATATCTAAAAAGTCATCACCAAATACAAGATCATCTAGATTTTTCACTATTTTATCTTCTGTAAGTTTCATAGTTTTGCATTTTATGTTTAGGTCTGTGATCAATTTTGAGTTAATTTTTGTGAAGGGTGTAAAATCTGTATCTAGATTGAGTTTTTTACATGTGGATGTCCAGTTCTTTCAGCATCATTAGTTGAAAAGACAGTCTTTGCTCCTTTGCCAAAGATCAGTTGACTATATTTATGCTATTTATTAACCTGCTTTTCTCAACCAAAAAATATGTCAAGAGCATCTTTTTAAAAATTTATGATGGACACATGATAATTGTGTATATTTATGGGGTGCAGTGTGATGTTTCAATGCATGTACATACATCATTTAATGATCAAATAAGTGTAATTAGCATATCTATAACTTTAAACATTTGTTATTTCTTTGTGGTGATAACATTCAACATCCTCTCTTCTATCTCTCTTGAAATATCTACTACATTGTTATTAGCTATCTGGGAATTATACTCAGATCTACTTTGTTATTTTATTGGATACATCATGTTCTCTAACTTGTACCATAATTTATTGAGTCAGTTTTATATGTAGGGACATTTACAGATTGTTTAAATACACTAAAGAAAATCCTTATACAAGGTACTTCAAAAAGTTCCCGGAAAATGGAATTAAAAGATAATATGGGGGGAGGGGGAAGGGGAGAGATTGGATAAGGGGTATAAAGAATAAGCATGATTTGTAACAATGAATATTCTAATAAAAATAAACGAATAAAAGGAAAAAATGATAATATGCATTCTTCCATGATTTGTAGACCTCTTGTACATTATTATAACCTATGCAAGTAACTCCTCTGGTTAAATTTCTGATAGTGGAGTTATTAGGCCAAATATAATTAAGCTTTTATATACACTCCCACACTGGTCTCCAGAAATCTTATATAGAATTGCATTACCAGCAATATGACTTAGATGTTTCAGAGGTCCCTACAGTTACATAAACATATGCTATTTTAAAGAGTAAAAAATGATATATAATTTCTTTTCCATTATTCTGTTTCTGTTAGTGAAAGTGACTATCTTTTCCATATGTTTTCCAGCCATGTTTTTATGCTGCCTGTTATTTTCTTCACCCATTAAATAAAACTTCTTAAAGAAAACATAGGAGAAAGACTTCAAGAAGTAGGACTGGACACACACTTCATGAATATGACCCCCAAAGCACGGGCAACCAAAGGAAAAATAAACAAATGG
>NW_007751009.1:2192-9621 GCF_000696425.1 Galeopterus variegatus | reverse complement strand
CCTCACATGTGCTGGGAAGAGCACGGTACCAAACAGATGACGGCATTTATCGCCCTTGCCTGGAGAGTTGTAGACAGTTACCCCAGACACAAAATTCGAAAACTAGAAAAGGTGGGTGCATGATAGCACTCTTTCCTCATTTATTTATCTTGCAGAAAAACAAAGGGCTCAGAAGTACCTAGTATGCATTCAATGGGGTCCAAGTTTAGGTCGCAACATAGTTTTTTCTCCAAAAAAATACCAAGTACAAAATATAATGTGTCTCGTTATTTGAGAAATGAATAAAAACATAATTAGGCTATTGATATTACATATTTTAAACTTTATAGTAGGCTGATAGCTAATCTTTCAAAAATGGGTTGAGAATGTGAATATGCTAGGGATTCTATTTCTATTAAAACTTTGAAAGAAATTTTGCAAAACTATTTTAAAAGACATGGACAAAATAAACAAGACAAAGTAAAGATCCATAACTTTAGGGCTTTTAAAAAAAAAAGATTCTGCCTACTGGGGACAATTTGGAAATATATATTCTCAACATAGCACCTCAAGTAGATTAAACTATTAAAACTCATATTCTGTTAGTTTCCAGTTTTAAGATGATATTCCATTTTATTATTAAACTTCCTTTTAATTTAAACTTTAAACCAGCTGAATCTCATATTAGCATTATTTCTTGATGCAATTCAAATCAGGAATGTGACCAAAAGACAACAGCCCTTTTTTAATGACCTCAAGCTTAGCAATGCCTGGTAGCAAGACCAGATGCAATTTCAACCTTAAATCATGTACAGCAAATTTAGAGCTGACAAACCTCGATGTTGCTCTCTCGATGCCTTCTCTGAGATCATCAAGGGTGCATGTCTTAAGTTTAACGCTGACATTCATTGAGCCATCCTTAAACATCTTCCCTGTGGAGGCCATAAGATGCAGTCTGAGTTCACCAAGACGGAAATTTTCATTATGAAATGAAAGTTTGGACTCCTGTGGTATATTTTTCAAACAAAAAGAATCGATTACCTTTAAATATTATGTAAACACTTTTAAACATATTTCTTAATTCAGAGCTTAATAGCAAACTGATCTCACAAATTTTAAAAGTATGGGTACTAAAACACATAAATGGAATAGAGAATATGCCTGTTTGTGAGAACATATGTAGATTCAAATAAATACATGTATGTGTGTGCTGATATTCAGTAATGATTAATATTTAAAAATTTATCTGATTTATACTTCAATGCAAATAAAAATAATCAAGAAACACTTTTGTCAATTTATCAGTTAATCCCTAACTAATAAATATTTTATGAGTTCTTCTGTAAGAAACACTGATAAGAACTATGGGGTTTATGAGAAAGGATAAGGAAGGCATGGTAGGTGATCTCTGAGCTTATCCCCTACCTTAATTGAGAAAAGAAGATATAAATATATTAAAAGGAACATCACAAGGAGATGATATAAGGTGTAAATGATCAAATTCTTAGTGACATACAGTAATTTATTTATTCATATTTATATCTTCCCACATTCTACAAAGGATATTAGGGGGTTAGGTAAAGAGAATAAATAGTAAAAGCTTAGAGAGGTCAAATAGATCAGTGTGGGCTGGGGAAAATTCACATAGAAGGTGAGAACTTAAATGAGCCTGGGAGGCTGCATGGGATCAGACAGGCTAAGACAGTATAAGAGATTCTACATGGAGAAAAAACATGAACAAACAATTCAAGATGCTCTGAGGGCACAAGGTACAGGGTGGTTTAAATATTCCAATTAAAGAATGGTAGGGAATAAGACTGGAAAGAAATATAGAGGCCTAATCAAGTTCTCAAATCCCAAACTAAAGATCTAAACTTTCGGTTACAGAAAAAAGAACCTCAATCTTTATTCCACCATAACACATAATTCTGAATTCTCTAGATATGCCCAGATTTTTAAAAGAACAAAACACAACCAACCAACAAACAAAAAACCTTCAGGGAAGTAAAAATATCATTCACAGTTGCTCTAGAGACCAGGGTGTTGATAAAAGGGGTGCTGGTGACATGCAGTCCTTGACACACTGGTTAGAACTTTACACCATCTCTCGTTCAAAACATATATTGCGTGCAAGTGGGTCAGAATGGCATTACTGGCAAACTATGAATGCCCTTAATTTACAAAAATGAAAATAATTCACAAACTTCTGTGCTATACCTATTAATAAAAATGACGTGATACATTTACTGATCACAACACACTAATGTTTCCTAATATGGTTACTGATGTAGACAATTTGGAGCCACTGAACATTTTGTGCATAAGGAGAAATTCATGTAATATAACACTGAAAGTTTGTAAGCAGAATGGGAAGTTAGAAATGACTACATGAGATTCATTTAGGAAAATGAACTTGTGGCAGTGTTTAGGATGGACAAAAGGAAAAAGAGCAGCAAACAAGGAAGCCATTCCAACACTACAAATGTGAGCTAAGATGAGTCTCAAATAAAGCAGCAGCAAGAACTGACAGAAAAGAACAAATGATCACTCAAAGAAAAAACTGACAGTACCCAGTGTCTGAACAAATAAGGAAAGTGAAGAAAGAAGGAAGTAAAAAAGATAGCAAGATTCTAAGGCTGGGGAACCAGTGGAATGATGGGAACTTAAGTAAAATTAACTGTTTATGTCTATAGGGTCATTTTCTCATGTTTTCATGAACATTAAACATTAGAAATTAAGGCAGTTCATTATATAAATGACAGTTACTAAACTAGCCCGAAACTCAACAGTAATAATGCATAACTATTGGATAAATTTTAGAAAGCAATAAAAATAATGAATTAACATATACAAATGGGCATTAACAACAGACATATTCATTACCAGTACAGATTATGGGTATTATAATATGACATACGTATTACAGGTATTAACATATGACAATTAATTGATATAATCAAAAACACTTATTGGAAGACACTCATAATACAAAATAGCACCCTAAAATGCCATTGATACATTATTTAGTTCAACTCTTGATGGCATTAGACTTTGGTTCTCCAATTCTTTAATCAGTATATTAAATAGATATCTACTACATATAACATTTATCCAATAGAAACACAATGAATGCTTATATATCATGGATAGTCATGAATTTAAAAATAATCGTTAAGGCACCAAAGCCACTACTAAAGTATTCTTCATAAATAATTATACATACATATATATCTAGTTATATAATAAAATCATACATATGATTAATTGCTCATATATAAAATTCCTCTATTAGCAATGGATCAAAATGTGTTTGGGTGCTGATATTACTTAGAAATAAAACTCTGAGTGCTTTTTCTTAGCTTTCTAAGACTAGAAACACTAACAAAGTGAGGACTGCACAGGACCAATGCATGTTACAAAGGCCAAACAGAACTGCATAAACATTAAATCTTTTAATGAATAAGCACATTGAAAAATGCCAGTATTCTAAAACTGAATATCAAGAGCTAAGGAATTACAGAAATTTACTACATACCTGGTTGACATCGTTGTTATAAAGGATAATGGAAAGAGATTCAAAGTGAAAGTCAAATTGCAGAGTGACACTCTGGTCCACAGAAAGCTTTGAGTCTGTCAAATCTTGTTCTGATGGATCAAACATGAATATGAAAATCAAAAAGCTTTTAAGTAGGCACGTGATTTTATACATATTTTAAAAGCTGGGATAATAATTTATTATTCCAAATTTATATCATGCTTTCCAGGATTCTTTAAATCCTATTATGAGACAATAAAAATGGCAGTGATTATTCCGTATATATTTAGAATAGGGCAAAGTGACAGAAGCAGATGATCTACATTAAACAACAACAAAAAGGGAGCCTTGCCAAAAAAAACAAAAAAACAAAAAACTTTTTTAAAAGCCCACCAAAGCAAGATAACTTAGTATAGAGTAGTTCATAATTGTCAAGGCATTTTCCGCTAACTGCTTTCAAACTATCCTCGAGAGATTATTAAATTGGAGGCAGAGAAAAGTCAAACAGTTTGCCCTAGATTAGACAGCTAATAACATATCCTCTGTTAGCCTAGTGCACTTCTCTCTATCTTTAATTACCTACATTACCCAACCCATTACTGTTACAAGAGAACAGAAAATAACTCAATAGCAGAGTCAAACAGAGCTCAAATACGATGTGAGGGGCCTTGCAATTTTTAGGTGAAAGAGACTTCAAGAAATAAGTTAGTCTTTCCCTTCATCTTTAAACAGATTAGACAGAATACATCTTGCAAGATGATTCTATAATCATTTTGGACATTGATTCTAGTTTTTGGTCATTACATAGGAAAGTCTGTTCTTACAAGTTACTAGAAAAGTAAACACAGCATAAGTTTAACCAAGTAAGGAATCTCCAAGTTGGAAAACTCTGTGTTGCCCCCGCCCCCACGTTTCTTGAAAATAATTTATATTCCAATCTTCATCATCCTTGCAGCTTCCATTGAACTCAGAAATTTTCCCAAGTGCCACATTAACCATACAGCGAGAACCAGATACATGCATCTGATCACAGCTGAACATAATGAGAGCATTAATCACATAAAACTTGCCTGTTACATTTTATTCATCTCTACAGTTCCTGTCTAAACCTAACAGCCTGCTTACCTAGCATTTGTCTATGTGGAGGCACAAATGCAACCTGGGGAGAAGATGCTTGCCTCACCAAGTTTATGCAACACTCACAACTATCCACTTCAATCAGAAATCTTACTGTGTACATTGTTCTAACCATTTGTGTGATTTCAAAACATATCTGGCCTAACTATATGAGAAGCAGTGTTGGTAAGGTCTTATTAACCAGCCAATTTTATCGAGGGCTGTCAGAAGCAATAGCTGATGGTCTGAGAGCATTATGAAAGCATAGCAGCCTAGGATCGTTTATTATAAGAGCAAGGGGAATTTCACCTCTTTTTACCCACAAAAATATTAACCTATTTACAGTCTAATAAAACATATGATATTCACATCAAGGGCTTTAAATAGTGAAAAAAAAAGAGGGAAATTATATTTCATATAATTTACTTAAGAAAGCAAGAAGAAACCTTATATTTTACCAAAATTATCATTTAAAAATGGCTGAATTTAAAAGGTTCCATGCTTTCTAAAGTTTCAATTTCAAGAATCTGAAAAATTCTCTTTTCTGGCTGGCCCAGTGGCGCACTGCTACAGTGCGCCGCTTGGGAGCGCAGCGGCACTCCCACCGAGGGTTCGGAACCCACATACAGACCGGTTCCCGCTCACTGGCTGAGCGAGGGGCGGGTGCAGCACCGAGGGTTGCAATCCCGTTGCCGGTCCCGTCCGGTACGGGCGCGACACTGAGGGTTGCGGTCCGTTGCCGGACACGAAAAAAGACAAAAAGGAAAAAAAAAATTCTCTTTTCTATCTGACTATATCATTCTCCAATAAATCCAGATAAGTAAAGCTGTTACTACACAAGAATATCTTCCTTTCTCATGGTTCAGTCATCTGAGTATGATATGTGACACTGAGGTCCTTTTCTCTCAATTATTTTGGGACTTCACTGCTGCATGCCTACTTCGATTTTTCTCTCAAGGTGTACCACCTCACTGCCTGGTGAATTCAGCAAATTCAGCTTTCATAAGTAAAGAGCAAACAAACATCAGCAGACAACAACACGTGACCCTTTCCCTTGCAGCAGACAATATGCATACCTCCCTCCCCTGGGAGCTTCAAGAGGCAGCCCCAGCCCTAGATTTCCACAGTAAATAGTAAAATACTAAATCAGTTCATACCACATTATGCTTGAAAACTAAAAGAAGACTAACTTTAAACATGATATTCATGCTAATTTTTCTCTACAATCAAGGCAAAAATCTTCATCAATTTATACCTTTGAGGTGGTCAGGTGCACTTGGCACACCTTCTTTTCTCACTTTCACAGCCTCCTGCACAGACTGTGTAGGGCTTGGCTGTGAAGAAGCTTCTCCAAGATTTTCCAGCAAAATTTTCATTAAAACTGTTAAGTCATCTTCACTGAGAGCAACCTAGAAGCCACCAATAACTTGTTAACATAAAGTAATAAAAAAATGCAGACTACTGTATCTATGTCTCAATTTATGATTCCTGAAATTAACTAATTGTTCATCTACTAAAAAAGAGGGAGAGAGAGAAAGGGACAGAAAGAGATAGAGACAGAGAGAGCTGGAACCATGAATGGCAAGAGAGAAATATTTCATCTTGTCCACAGTGTGTAAATAACACTTCTGCTTCCACCCATATCCAAGGCCCTGCTTCCGGCAATACAAACTCTTCCCACCTTATCTGTTATGATGTCCTCCTATTCCTGGACCTTTCCCTCTCTCTCTCCCCTTTCCCTGTCTTCTCATCTCTATTTTGCCTCTCTCTTTCTACCCAGTACCAGATCCATCTTCTACATTATTTATCCCGCTCCAAACTCAATATGGGAAGGGTGCTGTTCAGTTTCTGGTATCCAACAAGTAAGACGCTCTCCTGCTATGGAGCTCTTGTTCTCAGTACATATGCATCTGTACATACATAAAACATTTAACTTATCAGGAATAACACTTCTTAGAACAATAACAAATGCATCTATAAAGAATTTTTTTTTTTTTTTTTTTTTTTTTTTTGTGACCAGTAAGGGAATCAACCCTTGGCTTGGTGTCGCCCACACCGCACCCAGCCAGTGAGCGCACCGGCCATCCGTATATAGGATCCGAACCCGCGGCGAGAGCGTTGCTGCGCTCCCAGCGCCGCACTCTCCCGAGTGCGCCACGGGGTAGGCCCATATAAAGAATTTTTAAAAACAAAAAAGCAGACCAGGAAAATAGCATCTTGCTTATCTTTTACCTTTGTAAAAGGGGATGTGTGGCCCAAAAAAAAAAAAAGTTAGGGCTTTTGAGTCAGGCAAATCTGTATCAGCTCTACCACTTTCAAGCTGTGTTGCTGGCCACGTTTTTTAGCTTCTTAACTCAATTTTCTTAACCTTTAAGATAGGAATAATGCCATCTTCCTCACAAGTGGCTGCAGGACAACATGAAGTGGCTAGAACAATCAAAGCTGCTGCTGGCTGATATGATCCACTAAATCAATACTTTTTTTTGAAGCTTATCTTTTTACCTTTTGTACATTTTTTAAAAGACCTGTTTTGAGCACTTACACACAAATTCAGACAAGCATGAACAGCACATCTCCTCTGAATGCCACAATACCCTGTGTCCCCCAAATTAGGTCCCCACACCAAGGAAACTGCCGAGTTCATGTCAACCTTTCTTAGCTGCACCCTATACCCAGGAAAACTATACAGACTATGACAAAAGAGGGAGTGTTGAGAGATGCCTGGATCACCGACAAACGAGACAGTGGAGACCTTACCCACTGTGGCTGCATTCTTGAGTTAACAAGGGTCCTTTTGGT
>NW_007751009.1:0-1612 GCF_000696425.1 Galeopterus variegatus | reverse complement strand
GAGACAGTGGAGACCTTACCCACTGTGGCTGCATTCTTGAGTTAACAAGGGTCCTTTTGGTTAAAGTAATGATCACACTTTGATGCTAAGCTGTCAGATCTGTTATTTTTTTTTTTCTTTTGAAAAACTTCAAGCATAAAGGAAAAGGACACAGACTACCATGATCCTCCATGAGTAGCAATCACCTAGCTTTGTCAAATCTGTTAACAAGTTGCTGTATTTCCTTCAGATCTTTTTTTCCATTTTATATATGGCTGAAGCCCCAAGTGTAGACCTACCTCTGAGACTCCATTCCCTTCTTTCATCCCCAGAGAAAGACACTAACTTGAATTAGAGAATTATTATTCCCATGAATACTATCCTACATTTACCACTATTTCATCCTCTAAAAACAATATGAATACTTCAAAAAGTTCATGGAAAGATTTGTACTATCTTTTAATTCTATTTTTCCATGAACTTTTTGAAGTACCCTCTTATATATAGTATTATCTTGCTTTTTATAAAATTTCAAATAATATAGAACTATACTATCATTTTGCAACTCATTTTTCATTTTAACGTTTAACATAGATCCATTTGTCTCATATAGTTCTACTTCATTCACTTTATCTGCTTTACAATATCCATTACATGAATACACCGTAATTTTATACACATTCTACTGACAGACCTTTAGGTTTTATTTTTGCTTTCAGCAAAACTGTAACCACACAATCTTTGAAAGGAAGAGTTAAATATTAGTCCTGGAATCTAATCTCTTAGCAGGAAGGGAGAAATTAAGAGAAGGTACCCATACTCTAAAATGGAGACTGCTCTACAAATACCCCAGACAGACCCAATTCAATAATTCTTCCTCATATAATATACCCACTAGTACATACACACAGAAACCTTTCATGTCCACAACAAGCTTCAATTTCAACTTCTTCCCTAGTACGACTCTGCTCCTTTTACCCTTCCTGTTTTATCTTACAAGCAACGCTGAAATAATCACAAATATCAAAAACCACTAAACTACTAAAATTTTTTTACTTGTCTTTCACACGTTCTATTTGCTTTTAGTCTCTTCCTTCCCCACCTCATCCCCTGCTGTTTGGCTTCAAAAGTTTCACAAACATGCACACAAGAATCACAGGATTCCTCCACTTCCATGACTACCTTCAACTAGGCTCACCTTCTGATGTGAGCTGACACGTAACCTTTAAACTATTAAAAATACTGCAGTATTTATATGTTTACCAATTAAATACATTTGCCTATTCATAATGATGTCTGCTTTTCTAATTAAAAGAACTATTAAAAATACTGCAGTATTTTATGTTTACCAATTAAATACATTTGCCTATTCATAATGATGTCTGCTTTTCTAATTAAAAGAGAGTGTCTACACAATAAAACTACTACTAAGGTACTTGGAATGTGGTATTTGCACATCACTTGGCATTATCTTACAATTTGACTACTTTAAAACTTTTATTTTTTGTTTGTTTGTTTTATCATTATATAATGTAAACATTTTTTGTGTCCCTTTACTAATTACTCCCTAACCTCCCACCCACCCCATTTCCCACCTCTGGTAGCCTCAGTTCTATTTTCTCCATTTGAAAGT
>NW_007751008.1:1337-9621 GCF_000696425.1 Galeopterus variegatus | reverse complement strand
AGTGATTTAGAGTTGTTTCTGCATGTGTCATCCACAAGCAAGGCTTGTTCTCTAGTTTATAAAGGACTTTGGGGTTTTTTCTTCTCAATATTCCCTATTATTTAGTATTCAGAAGACCTTTTAAGGGCTGTGATTAAAGAAACCAGTTCTACAAATGGCTGTTCTTGAAAGTAACCGTCAACCTTTTATACAGAGAGCATAGTCTGGATTTGTTATCCACAAATTCAGGAACACAAAGGAGAACAGTGGGGCCAGCAGCCCAATAGCATCGAAATCCTTTTGTTCTGACTTCACCAATTCAGATTTTAAAATCATTTCAAGGTAATTCAGCCCCAGCTGGGCTTAAGTTTGCCTTCGCACTGTCGATCTACCTTTAAAAAGTGTTAGAGTAACAAAATTGTTCCTTACCTAGAGACCCATCTGGAAATTCCTCTTCGATTTTAGAGCTTCAGAAAAGTCTAACCCTATCCTAATGATCAGATATGCTTCCTTTTGTTAACTGCAACCAGGAAGGTTTTCTCTTTTTGCCATGGCTGCCAGGGACTAAATTCCATGCTTAGTTACGCTTGCTTCCTTTAAATTTCTGGAAAATGTACCCTTTTCCATTTATAATTGTCTGGCTTTTTACCCACATGATAACAGTTATGTTTTCTATATTTACTGTGGCAATGAGTGTACGTAACATCAAATCATCTTTGTGAAATTTGTTTTTAAACTTTAAACATTTTCTGTCACAGAAAGAAGTACATTATTATTTTTGTAAAGCTAGAAAATGTAGAAAAGTAAAAGTAAAAAATGAAAATTACGCCTAATTTCACCAATCAGGAAATAATTTGCTTTTAACATTGTAGTTACTTAAACTACTGTGGCCCAAGCATAGAATGGGGATATATGCAGACACCACCCATAATTCAGCCTCCTAAGGCCTCTGAGAGTATAAAAGAAGACATGGGTGAGATGGGTGTCTAATAAGGCTTACTGGTTATTGTTATTGTTGGATATTTTATCCCAGACCTTTTTCCTATGCATATATGTCAAATCATTTTTGTAAGTAAGTATGGTCATACGTTCAGTGGTATCATGGTATTTGAGAGCTGCCAGGGGTCTTAGAGTTAATCTAATCTAGTTTCTCCACAGGGGATTTGAGAAATCACCTGAGGAGTTGGGGAGTTCTCTTCAGCTCTTCAACTCATTCTGCTATTACTGATTCTACCTCAGGAACTACGCAGTCAGAAACTCAAAGAATAGAGATGTGTTTTGGGGGAGAAAGATGAGATGATTCTGATGGACTTGCCTATTGACTGGATCCACTGATCTATAGCCAAATCACCTTTAACAGGTGAGGGAGGGAAGTTGAGTGAGTAGCCTCAGGATCACACAATTGTTCAGGTAGAGCTGGAACAGAGCATAAGTCTCTGAACTGCGCCTGGGGCTGCTTCTGTCAGGCAGAGGGCCACCAGGCAAGTATAAAGAGATAAGCATTTTGTATGAGTTTAGCAGCATAATAATCTGTTATATCCAGACAGTTGCTTCAAAGAGTATTTCAAGATACACCATAATGTTTGCTAACAGTTAATTCAGGTGACCGAATCTGCAAAAGTAGAAAGTAAAAACAAAACAAACAGAAGCATTTGTTTATATTTCAAAGCATTCATGTTCCACTAATTCATTCTGACCTTTGCTCATCAGTCTGAATTAGTAAAATTTTACTGCCTTTCAGTTCTTTAAGTTTAGGTGATTTTGGGGGTGGGTGGAAAAAGTTTGTTATGAATTTAAAACTTCTCAATGGGCACCTTCCAGTGAAATTCTCTGGGCCTTCATTGCACAAGGTGGTCCTCAGTTGCAGAGTATTTATACCTAAGAACAGGCAGTGGCGTGTGGCAGTTTCACATCATTCCAGGAAGTTCAGTTCCCTCCTAAAAATATTTAAAAAAAAAAAAAATGTGTTGTAAGTTTACTCATGTTTGAGAAGCTATCAGAAGAAAAAGCCAACTGCCTTAAGGCTGCATGAGCTAAGCCTGTGATGGGGTGATTTGTAATGTTTCTAAATATTACAGGTGCAGTTACAGTCTTGTATGACACTGCCCTCGCCACCGCACATGACTGATTCTGTAAGGATCTACATGTAGATGTTTAGGTGTTTCACCGTGTCTGCCTGACATAAACTAATGATGTAGACTGCTAAACACAGTGACATGATTAAACAGGATGTTAATTAGTGGCTCCTCTAAGAGTCTTGATCTTTCCTTTTAGCAGCCTTTGTTATGCATGTACAAAAGTTAAAGACACAGAAATGGCTGTTCCCTGTATAGCATCTGTTAATGGCAATGGGGATTCAAGAAAAAAGCATTTAAACTACCTAGTAAGACATATTAGGTCCATCTTCTTGTCCTGGGGGTTGACCAAAACCATGTCTTTGTGGGAAGGAATATGGCAATTTTCCTACAGGCAGTAATCATTTGTACTATTACTTAGTTGTCATGTATTGATGATCCCATTTCAATCAAACATATCTCATTCAGAGAGCTTTTGATGGGAGGAATTTTTGGAAGGGTTTAGGAAGGTTAAATCTGTGAGACATGGCTTCCATCTGGAATGCATTAGCTACAAAGATTTATTAGTCAGAGTGCCTCTGCATAATGTTCCATGGAAAGCAGGCCCTGCATCTAATTTCCAATGTGATGTCTATATGAGGAGTGATCTTTGAAATATCATAGGTGACAATCAAGTTTGTTATAAAAATAGTAAATGCCCAGGATTTTCATGGCGGCTATTTTAAATCCCTCATGAGGGCTGCTAAGCAGGTAGTTGATTTGTTGACAAATGATAAAACTGTAGGAATAGCAACATGCATGAAATTTTTAAATGGGAAGGCCCTTTTAAGCACAAAAAGACTATTAGGAAAATTATGAACATTTAGTGTTTTCATTTACCCTTTCTCTGGGCAAGATAGCATTAGAAAATAATAACACTGGTACTCAACTACATAAAGCCATGCATCCCCCTTCTGATTAAAGTCGTTAAGAGCTAGTGTTGTTGATCAATAAATGAGATAGGGAGAACTTTATAACATCTTGTATGCTAGACAGCCTGAGACTACCCTGTTCTCAGCTGTAACATGATTGATATAAATGAGAAATTATAGGGGTGCTAGCATCCCAACTTTACTATCACTGCGTGGAAGGAAGGCAGAGCTGGCACATAGTTCAAGCCTACCTGTGCCACTGTTCTTTCAGAAGATAACAAACAGGAAAGGAGAAATGGGGTAAAGGTTGTGTATTAGTCCATTTTTGTGTTGCTTTAACAGAATACCTGAGACTGGGTAATTTATAAAGAACGGAAGTTTATTTGGCTTACGATTCTGGGACAGCTGCATCTGGCACGGGTCTCAGGCTGTTTCTACTCATGGCGAAAAGCAGCAGGCAGCTGGCAGGTACAAGCAGATCACATGGCGAGAGGAAGCAAGAGGCAGGGGGAGGTGCCAGAGTCTTTTTAAAAGAACCAGTTCTCGCGGGAACTAATAGAGCGAGAACTCACTACCCCCACCCTCCAGGGAGAGCATTAATCCATTCATGAGGGATTCACCATGACTCAGACAGCTCCCAACACTGCCACATTGGGGATTAGATCTCCACATGAGTTTTGGGAGAGGACAATAACATCCAAACTCTGTCAGGTTGAGTCTGGGCTGCAGAAATCGGAATCAGAGACCAGAAGCCTCAGCTTTCTGCTGAAAAGGCAGCTCAGGCCCTGGGAAGGCCTTCCTCACCTGCCTTGTTCTCAGTTACCCACATTAAGGTACCATAATGAGGGCAAATCCAGTCCCACACAAGCTTTTTTGTACCATCAGGAGGCAACAATGGTTTAAGGCACTGTCTCTGGCTGTGCCATATCTTCCTGAAACTGAAGAGCAAAGGATTAATGCCAGGTGAAGGGTGAGTTGCCGTCCAAATATTTATCTGTGAATTTAGGTCACACCACAATGCCCAGTTGTATCATTCCCTCTCAACATAGGAAAAAGTGTTCTGTATCCTAGATACAAGTTCAGTACTAAATTGTTCTCCCAGGATTACAAGGGAAATGCTGGAGCTCAGCAGTTTTCTTTTACTCTCGTGTTGGGCTCCTGCGCCATTGGGTGATTTTGTGCCAGGCAACAGAATTGAGAGTGAAGTAGTGCTAGCTACAAAAAACGCATGTTAGAGAATGAAAAGAAGTTTTACTGCAAGACCTCAGAGAGCAGGGCTTGGGTTTTTTCACCTTCTAAGAGAACATTTACAGAGTCCTAAGCTTGAAATGCTTATTTCTCTTTTGTATCCACTGTGCATGCTAAGAGGGTCACAGCCGGAGCGATGCCTCTCGCTACTGAAGAGGACACTTCCTGGGAACCCACTTATAGTCAGAATCTTTGTTAGGGAGGTTGCATTTGAGGAAATCTCTCCTCTTTTCCCATCAGATCTTAGTAGGGAATCCCATTCCTTCTTTTTTTTTCAGGCAAAGTGATATGGGATCTCTACACACCCCCCACTCCAAATGCCTGGGTCCCCGATCTGCCTCCGTGTAACCTTGCATGCTCACGGTGTATAATTCAGCCTTGCTTTCTGAGCTGGCCTTGGTAGAGCTGTGGGATGGTTCCAGGTCTCCTCTCCAGCCGATATCTCCTTTTGCTAAGGCGGAGCAACACCCTGGCCAACCCCCTATACACCCCTTGTTTGCAGGAACCTTGTGTATATCAAGGTCTCACTGAATCCTGTGAGGTCTTTGGGTTTCATTTAATGTGAACTAAATGAAACAATAGTGGAAACCATGACAGGTTCCCAAAGGCTTGTTGATTAAGCCATCTCCGCCTGTGGCATATGACTGAAAGTACTTTAAGGACACAGTTATTGTAGAAGTTAAGTTGCTAGTCCAAGAAATTTGAATATTGTTATGGGAAGATTACCCCTGGCCTGCCCACTTGTCCAAATTACATCACTATTCTTTGATAATGTTTATGTGAATTTCACCCTCGAACATGAACCCCCCCTTCCAAAGTAATTACTTTGTTTTCATTCATCATTTATTTACTTTTAGGAATATAAAATCCAGGACAATCTTCACGTTTGCTCTGTTTTTTATTATTCAGTAATATTTCATTTTTTAAAACATCAGTGGCTTAGATTTAAGTTAATTGCTTCATGTAAACTTAAATGCATGGAAATATCCAGAAGGAAATTCCAAAAATATTTTAAGGAAAAATAATCAGTGTGTCTTTCATGTCAAAATCTAGGCTGATATTTTGAATCACTTTAAATTTTTTCTATTTTGATAATGATTAGTAAATCAGCACAGATTTTTTTTTGTATGTCTGAAATGCAGAACTTTTTAAAGTCACACAGAAAAAAGAAATACCATGAAGTTCTGTGAGCAAAGTTCTATGAATAAAGGTTAATTTCACTAAATCCAGCAAAAATTTTTATTACAGTTAAATTCTTGAAAAAGGAAACATAACATTAGCTTGTTAATTGTCATATCTGAAGCAGAAATTTAACATCTTTGAAATGAGATTTGTCTTTAAAAGGCAGTTGCAGTCAGACTGTCCACCCTTTTCCAATGCAAAATTTTAGTTCTGTGATGTCCTGAAACAAATCTTCTGCCAGTCATATCAGTGAATTCAATAATAATCACCAATTAAATGTCAAAAAAAGGTTAACTTGACTGATTGATTAAATTGGCTACTTATACGTTAGTTTCATATGTAACAATGGGATAAGAAAGCTATAAAATATCCAAATTACAGTGTTATTGTTGATTTACTTAACCTTTGAGAAACTGCAAATTTAATTGTGTCATAATCCTGAAAATCAGTGGAAATCATCAACAGTATCAGTGTCATCTCAAAGTAAAGTAATGAAGTAAATCAGTTTATCTCTCTGATTCATCTGTAAAAACAGGAATAACAATTTTATCCTGTAGTGTTGCTAGTAAGATTAAAGGAGTGTTTCCTAAAGTTGATAAACAAAAGTTAATTATTTTCTGTTTTGTTTACTTGATCCACCCCTCTTGTAGCAGCATATTATATCTTAAGGGAAAATTGTAAAGTTCTCACCTCAGGTGTCACTGATTCCAAATATCCTCCCTGGCTGGGTCAGACTCCTTCCTTTTTCCAAATGAGTGCCCAAGAACCCTTTCTGCTACACATATAATCTTCATTATAACAATCTGTTCTCTCTCTGCCATAGTTATTAGACTACAGACTCTTTAAAGGTAGAGATTATTACTGCCAAGTATCCAGCATAGTGCACGACACACAGTAGACATTCAATAATTGTATGCTGAATGAGTGAGTGAATGCATAGAAAGCTACATGTAAGGTAACTGCTAGATTCTCCTTCTTGCATGGATTTTATAGCAGCATCAAAGATGTGGCCTTCCACAGAATGACTAGAAGGCCAATTGCAGGTGTACTTATATGCACACAGCTGTTATGGGCACACGATTCTGTATTTTTTAATCAGTAGCATTGGCAATGGAAATAAAGGTTGTTTATAAGTTGCCAGCAGGACTGCAAGTTTAAATAGCCCCTTTGTATAATACTGTGCTGTGGAATACAACCTGGGGATCTCTGGATTTTAACCGTCACTTTCTTCTGGGCAAGGGGCATTATATACTTCACAGCCCTACAAGGCAATTCTTATTTTACAGTTCAAGGTAGCCTGGCTTTCAATTACAACAGCGGGGGGGAAATGTGGCTGACAAAATTAGCATGTATAGTAACATTAAGATAAGTAATATAATCCCAAGTTTCTCTCTGTTTTATTTTGCACTATGTTTTAAAAATATGGTTACTAGGCAACTCCACGTTAAACAAGTAAATGTTTGGCTTTTGCACCTGTGGAGTGCAATTATTCCCCCAACAGCTATGACTGTTCCCAAGAAAATATATACCACACTTTCTTGGAATTCTAAACTTTCCTAAACATCCTATATTTTTATAAGCTCCTAATGATTTTATTTAATAATCATGTATATTTTCAGTGGACCCCAGTGCCCCCACCCTCCTACTTTCTACCCTCTTTCACCTATTGATTCTTCTCCTTTAGCAAGTTCCTTTTATTGCTGCTGCTGTTTTGTTTTTTGCCTACCAGACCTGCTATTCGGGTACTTAAAGAATATTGAAAAATAAGCAAGCAAGTGCACAAATCAACCAACAACAATCCAGATTTACAGATAAACCAGAGAGCAAGCCTAGGAAGTTAAGACACTCAAAATAAGTTTCATTGGTGTTATGATGAATGATATGGGAGAGGAGGAGGGTCAATTGTTTATTGACCCCAAACATTTTTTAAACAAGCTTCTGTGAGTTTTGTTAATCATGTCATTCCCTATTTCTTAATAACAAGGAAAATTGTGAGCTAGCCATCATATCAAAGACTCTCCAAGGGTAATTTATAAGTATTATTGTCAGTAAAAACTATTATTAATAATACTAAAACTTTAAATTTTCAAAGCCTGACTCCTTCTGTTCATTTATTCACTAAAGATCTATAAGTATTTTTGTTAAATAAAAAGTTTTGTTTAATAGTAGAACCATGGAATAATCTCAAGTTGTCTTATGATCTTTTCCCTCACCTTTAGGAATTTCAGTACTGAGCTAGCCAAAAGAGATGAATGTTTGTCTTATTTTGAATGCCTTTCAGGATCTGGGAGATTCAAACAAGAAGACTGTTTTGGTGTAATATAAAATGATTTCTGTCAAAATCACTTCTATAACTGCTCTGCCTATTTCAATAAGATAGTATTGCTCTGGTGTTTTAAAAAATCTTTTCATCTTTTATTGTCAGGGGATAATAGCCAACAACTATATAGACAGTATGGGTCAAACATTTTAAATATGTCTGTGAAAGGTTTTCATAAGAGATGTTAGGAGTTGTAAGGGGAAAATCATACCCTGATAGGCATTAGGGAAGATTTTATGGAGGAGGTGACATTTGGTCAGGATTTGTATTCCCTGTGTGAGTTTTAGCCTTAAGCAGGACAATGGCATGTTTGTACTAGCCGACAAAAGCAGGTTCCAGTTTGCAATCTGAGCTTGCACATAGTGTCCAGTGATGAGGTTGTAGTTTCAGGACAGTGCTCCTTAAGTGAGGTTGTAGTTTCAGGACAGTGCTCCTTAAGTAGCCCCTAGGAGGAAGCACAGCTGAGTGCAAGCTTAGCTGCAGTCGCTGATTCAAATCCTTGCTCTGCCATTTCCTCTTGTAGGTCAATGAATGGACTTATCTGACCCTCAGTTTCATCATCTGTAAAA
>NW_007751008.1:0-224 GCF_000696425.1 Galeopterus variegatus | reverse complement strand
TCTCATCCCTCCTCTGTCTCCAGTTAGCTTACCTGGGCAACCTTAGGCGAGTCACACCACACTTCTGGACACGTTTCCTTACCTCTAGCCTGAGGCTTGGGACTAGATCATTCCCACAGCTCTGTGATAGTCACTAGTGCTGCTTTCAGGCCTCTGGTTGTCCTCTCCTTCTGGACATGGGGAGGATTGAACTTTGTGCTTTGTGGTCAGGTGGGACCAGTGAG
>NW_007751007.1:9057-9622 GCF_000696425.1 Galeopterus variegatus | reverse complement strand
AATGACACAAATAGATTGTAAGTAATAGGATGGCAAAAGATATTCCATGCAAATAATAATGAAAGGAGAGCTGGGGTGGCTATACTGGTATCTGAAAAAATAGACTTTAAATCAAAAACTGTGGAAAGAAGCAAAAAGGATATTTTATATTGATAAAATGGTCAATTTCTCAAACAATATAATTATTGTAAGCATATATGCACAAAACAAAAGAACACTGAAATGTATAAAGAAAACATTGACAGAATNTATGTGTCAGTCAAAATATCTTCTTTGACCACAAAAGGATGAAGTCAGAAAATAGTAACAGGGAAAACTAAAAAATAAATCACAAATATATGGAAATTAAACAATATACTCTTAAACAACCAAAGGGTCAAATAAATCACTAGAGAAATCGGAAGTTACTAGAAATGGGATTAGATTGTAGAACTGTGCATAGTGAATGGATTAAAAATAGTGGCCATGGTGGGGTTTGGAGGGCTTTAAAAGAAGAGCACATGAGAGGTTAGTCTCTGCCCCACCATTTTTTGCAATATGAGACCCATACATTGCTTTAAAGCCA
>NW_007751007.1:0-8441 GCF_000696425.1 Galeopterus variegatus | reverse complement strand
GAGGTTAGTCTCTGCCCCACCATTTTTTGCAATATGAGACCCATACATTGCTTTAAAGCCATCATCAAAGAATAATCACCAGATGTTTTCTCTGGACTTTGGGCTTCCTAGCCTCTGAATCTAGTTGCTTATCAGGCCTATCAAATGAGCAGGAGCCCAAGTGAGTGCTGGGTCTACATGCTGTCCGCACCATGGCTGCCAGCCCATGCCTGAGCCCTGGAGAGGCCTGACCACCCACCAGGCAGGAGCCAAGGCAGCCCTCTGCACACTCGACTGCATTAATACAAGAAGAGTCACCAACAGAGCCTACAAATAGAGGAAGAAGTCTTTCCACTCATAGCCTACTCTAGAGTAATAGAAGAAAAAAGTGTCCTACCAGATGACCAAACATCAACAAAAAATAATAGAATTACAAATAAACAAGAAGATATGACACCATTGAAGGAATATTGTAATTCTCAAGTACCAGATCCCATAAAGCAGGAAACCCTTGGGATGTCTGAAAAAGAATTCTGAAGACTGATCTTAAGAAAAATCAAAGAGAAAGGAGAAGAGTCAATTAGAGAACAGAATGAAACAAGAAAAATACTCAGGATATGAAGAAAAAATATCCAGAAAATGAAGAAGAAAATTTACAAAGAGATTAATACCTTAAAAAACAATGTAGCAGAATTCCTGGAACTGAAGGATTCACTCAATGAAATAAAAAACAAAACAGAAAGCTTGAACAGCAGGCTAGAACAAGCAAAAGAAAGAATTTCAGGCTTCAAAGATGGCCTTTTAAAAAATAACCCAGACCAACAAAAAAAGGGGGAAAAAAAAAAAAAACATTTTTAAATGAAGAAAATCTAAGAGAGCTAGCAGACAACTTCAAGCATACAAACATCTGAATTATGGGTATTCCAGAAGGAGAGGAGAAAGGAAAAGGCATGGAAAACCTATTCAAAGAAATAATAGCATAAAACTTCCAGGTATAGGGAGAGATTCAGGCCTTCAGATCCAGAAAGCCCAAAGATCCCCAAACAGATTCAATCCAAAAAGATTATAGTCAAACTGGCAAAGCTCAAAGAAAAAGAGAGAATTCTAAAAGAAGCAAGAGAAAAGTGTCAGGTCGACTATAAGGAAGCTTCTGTCAGGCTAACAGCAGAATTCTCAATTGAAACCTTACAGACCAGAAGAAAATGGGATGATATATTCAAAAGACAAAAGAAAAAATAAATGCCAGCTAGAAATTCTATACCCAGCAGTTATCTTTCAGAAAAGAGGGAGAAATAGTGCATTTCTCTGACAAATGAAAGTTATGGGTGTTCACTACCATGCTACCAGCTCTGCAAGAAATTCTCAAAGGAGCCCTGCATATAGAATCTGAAAAATGATAATCATTATGATGGATTTACAAGAAAGAGCAAAAACTGCAAATGAGAAAGAGAAAGAAGCTAAATCATGTCACCTCAAAAATCCAACTAACATTGACGATGAAAAATAAAGGGGGAAGAAAGGAACAAATGATACTTAAAACATCTAAATAAAAAACATTATAGTAACAAGAGTAAAGCAATACTTGTCAGTAACAACCCTAAGTGCAAATGGATTAACTCCCTATTCAAAAGAAACTGACTGGTTGGATTAAAAAGCTAGACCAAACTATAACACCATCTTTGAGAGACCTACCTCACCTGTAAAGACACACATGGACTAAAAGTGAAGAGATGGAAAAAGATATTCCATGCAAATGGAAACCAAAAATGAGCAAGAGTATCTATTCTTATATTGGATAAAACAGACTTCTAACCCAAAACCATTAAAAGAGAGAAAGAATGTCATTATATAAAGATAAAATGGATCTATCCAGTTAGAAGACATAAGTATCATAAATATGTATGCACCCAACATTGGAGCACCTAAATATGTAAAGCAATGGAAAGAGATAGACACTAATATGATAATAGTGGGTGACCTGAACACCCCTTTCTCAGCGTTGGACAGATCTTCCAGGAAATAAATCAACAAAGCAACATAGGATTTCAACTATACCCTAGACCAATTGGACCTGACAGTATTCTGCCAGAAATCTCTTCCAACTAGAGAATAGACATTCTTCTCATCAGCATATGGAACATTCTCTGGGATAGACCACATACTAGGTCACAAATCAACATTCAGCAGATTTTAAAAAACTAAAATTATTCCAAGTATCTTTTTAGACCACAATGGATTAAAATTGGAACTCAAAAAAAGCAAAACTCTGGAAAATGTGCAAGTGCATGGAAACTAAACAATGACTACTAAATGACATATGGGTCCAAAAAGAAATTAAAAAGGAAATCAAAAAAATTTTGAAACTAATGAAAATAAAGATGCATTATGCCAAAACCTGTGGGATACTGCAAAAGCAGTACTAAGTGGAAAGTTTATTGCAATAAACACTTACAAGAAAATAATGGAAATACTTCAGATAAATGACCTAACACTACACCTCAAAGAATTAGAAAAACAAGAGCAATCCAATCCTAAAACTAGTAGACAAAAAGAAATAATTAATGTCAGGACAGAACTAAATGAAATAGAGACCCAAAAAACAACACAAAAGATTAATGAAATAAAAACTTGGTTTTTTGGAAAGATAAAATAGACAAGCCATGACCTAGGTTAACAAGAAAAAGAAAAGACAAGACCCAAATAACAAAAATCAGAAGTGAAAAGGGAGACATTACAACCAAAACAACAGAAATATGAAGAATCATTGCAGATTATTTTAAACAACCTTATGCCAACAAATTTGAAAACCTGGAAGAAATAGATAAATTTCTAGACACATACAAACTATAAAGAGTGACTGAACCAAGAAGAAATAGAAAACCTGAACAGACCAATAACAAGCAATGAGATGGAAGCAGTAATGAGGAGTTTCCTAACAAAGAAAAGCCCAGATTAGATGGATTTACAGCTGATTTTTATCAAACTTTTAAAGAAGAATTAATACCAGCACTGTTCAAACTTCTCCAAAAAAGTGAAACAGAAGCCATTCTCCCAAACTCATCTTATGAGGTCACCATCACCCTGATACAAAAACCTGATAAAGATATAAAAAATAAAGAAAATTGCAGGCCAATATTCTTGATGAACATAGGTGCAAAAATCTTCAACAAAATGTTAGCAATCAGAATACTGCAACAAATCCAAAAATTATACACTATGATCTAGTGGGATTCATCCCAGGAATGCAAGGATGGTTCAACGTATGCAAGTCAATAAATGTGGCACACTGCATCAACAAATCAAGAACAAAAACCATATGATTATCTCTATAGATGCAGAAAAAGCATTTGACTGAATTCAACATACTTCCTGATAAAGACTCTTAAAAAAGTCGGTATAGAAGGAAATTATCTCAACACAATAAAACCCATTTGTGACAAACCAATTGCCAACATCATTTTGAATGGGGAACAGTTGAAAGCCTTTTTGTTAAGAACAGGTCTAAGACAAGGATGCTCACTCTCAGTGCTCCTATTTTAAAAAGTATTGGAAGTACTATCCAGAGCAATCAGGCAAGAGAAAGCAAAAAAGGACATACAGATTGGAAAAGATGAAGTCAAACTGTCCTTGTTTGTAGATGACATGTTCCTATATAGAGAAAAACCTAAAGACTCTACCATAAAACTCTTAGAGCTGATTAACAATTTCAATAATGTTGCAGGATACAAAATCAACACCCCAAAATCAGTAGCGTTTTTATACTCCAGCAACAAACTAGCAGAAAAGAAATCAAGAAAGCAAGCCCATTTAAAATAGTCACCAAAGAAATGAAATACCAATCAATTTAACCAAGAAGATGAAAGATCTGTACAATGAGAACTACAAATTAATGAGGACACAAAAAGGTGGAAAGACATACCATGCTCTTGGATCGAAACAATTAACATCGTGAAAATGTCCATCCTACCCAAAGCAATCTACAGATTCAATGCAATCCCCACCAAAATACCAATGACATTCTTCACAGAAATAGAAAAAAAAAATCTTAACACTCATATAGAACAACAAAAGACCCTGAATAGCCAAAGGAATTCTGAGCAAGAAGCGATAAAGCTGGAGCCATAACACTACCTGATTTCAAATTATATTACAAAATTACTGTAACCAAAAAGGCATGAGTCTGGCATAAAAACAGACACTCAGATCAATAAACAAAATAGAACACCTGGGAATCACCCCACATACCAACAGCCAACTGATCTTTGACAAGGACAACAAGAACATATATTGGAGAAAAGACCCAAAACCATAAAATTACTAAAGGAAAGCTTAGGGGAAACACTCCATGAAGTAGGACTGGGCAAAGACTTTATGAATAAGTCTCCAAGAGCACAAGCAATGTGCTCAAAAATGGGATCATATCAAACTAAAAAGCTTCTGCACAGCAAAGGAAACAGTCAATAGAGTGGAAAGACAACCTACTGAATGGGAAAAAATATTTGCAAACTGTGCATCTGACAAGGGATTAACATCCAGAATATATGAAGAACATAGAGTTCTGATAGAGATGAACTTGTATCATTCTTAAGTGTGCACTTGTTTGGGAAGAGCCTATTTTCAACCTTAGATTTGAATGTGTACTCTGCATCATTCATTAATTTATAAATTCAAGTGTGGAGTTGCAATGCTAAATTAAAACAGGAGTATTCCCTGTTCTCCAGTTCACAAAGGACTAAATCTCATTACAAATTGGAAGGTCTGTATGAAGGAGACTACCAGTGAAGTAAGAAAGAATACTATTGGGGCAGAGGACAGAAATAAAACATTTCACAGATATACACTTATTCTTTATAGCAATGAATATGAAATAGATATAATTATTATTCTCAGTAGAATGAAAGCATCATTGAGCTATGCTCTTTTTTTTTTTTCTGTCAGGAATCACAGAATCTTAGAGAGGTGTCTCACACCTCACAACTACTTAAATGTTTGTAAATGAGGATTAAAATGAATTAAAAATGAAATGAAGAAATGAAAGGAGAAATAGTTGAAGTAAATTTAATTTAAGATTCTGTAACTGAAGCTTAGAGAGGTAAAGTGACTTTTCTGAGGTCATCACATGAGTTTCTTCTAAGTTTGTTTCTTATTTTTTTCTTTCAAAAAATGAATTTTAAAAAATTAATTTTTAATAAGATATAGTAACAAGGTCAAGATTTTTTGTGAAGAATTAAAATGAACAAACAAAAATATGTTATTAACTAATATTTTTTTTTCCTTTTTACTACAGAGAGCAAACCTCGATTAAATTAAATGCATATTTTTCACATCTGTATGAGGTAATTTTTAAAAGTTCATAGAAAAGTAGAATTAAAAGATAATATGAATCTTTCCATGAACTTTTTGACATACCCTCATATATAATTTTTCTTGTGTGTATGTACTAGAGTTAACATAAATTAAATAATCTTAGATAAAAGTACATTAATAATATTAATTATTATTAATATATAATATTTAATAATTATTGTTAAATATTAATTATTTTGTTAATTTATGATTTTGTCACACAGAATAACTTAGTTAAAACTAATCCTCTGCTAGTGGTCACTAAATGTTTTAAGTATATTTTACTAACTAAAATATTAATAATATACATGAAGAATTAGGCTAAATACTTGTCATAAATAAATCCATATATTATTACTAGATTTGAATTTACATTGGAAAGATCCAGATTAGGTTAAATAGTACTGCTTTAATAAATGGGCATGAATACTTAATTTATTTTGCATGTGTCTTAAGAGACTAGCTAAGCTCACCAAAGTTTACATAGTACAGCTAACATCTTTATGAGTTAATCATATTTTAAGCATTTCCCTTGTTCTATTTCACTTCATTCTAAAAACAATCCTAAATTATTACCATCAGTTTACAAATAAGGAAACAACAGAAAAACAACGAGACCAATTTACAAAGATGGCAAATAGCAGATGCAGTATTCAAATTCATGTAGTCTCACTTTAGAGTCCCTGTTCTACAGGAATGCCAACATGGTATTTCGTTTTACGCTATGGTATCTTCAGTTAATTTAGATAACTTCTCATTGATCTTTTACCTTAGTATGGGCTTTGATGACAGGTGATTTAGTGCATATTCTCTGGCATAAGTATTTTATTTATGAAACTGTTTGGTACAGGTGAATAGTTCCATTTATTGTTAGCAGATCTGGAAATTTGATTCACCTGTACTTATTATAATGCAAGTAACTTTTTTTTCTGTTTGCTTATCAACATAGGAAAAAATCAGTATGTTTTTAGATAAAATAGTCTTTCAAGTCAAAATATCCTCAGTTTCAATTAAAGCTTCATTTCTGTTTAACCTAGAAAAGTCAGTTTTTCTGACCCTGAGGTTTCTTATCTATAAACATAGAGATAATACTTACTGCATACTTTTGCTGAAAGAAATTAAGAAAATATAGGATAAGAAAGGATTTATTAAAAATTTTGTCACAGAGAAGACATAGAAAGAAGCTAATTGTATAAATAAAGCACCTCTATTACATTATTTATATTATATTAGAAATAATAATGACTATCAAACCCTTTGGCCAGGATTATTACATTAAATAAATTCTGAAATAAATAGTAAAATGCAGCTGCTCATGTTTCATATTTTACATTTTCCCATTGAAATTCCTATGAAAATATTTCAAGTAAATCAAATGTAGTATAAGTCAAGAAAATTGGAATATTGATGAACAACTTGACAGCAATCATAAAGAATTAAAAAAAAAAAGGAAGAGGAATATTAATGAAAGCACTGAGGCAGAATGCAATCCACCCAGGTTGAGAAGTCTGATCTTATCCAACTCTCTGATTCATGAGTTGCAATCAAGGAAATCCAGTACTGTTTCAACCCTGCCCACAACTCTTCCCTTACCCCATATATTCTCTATCAGTCTAGTTTCTCCAAAAATGTATTTTCTGGAACACTTTTTGGAAATACTAAGGTGAGTGGTTGGGAAAAAAAATGTCCCAGCGTAAATAAAGGTTTGCAATTCTATATGAGGGTCCTAAATAATTTAGCTAAAACTTTTGAGGGTAATATGTTAGTTGGAAGTAAGATTATTTTCCTTTGGTTTTCTTTTTTCTTATTTATTTATTTGTTTGTTTGTTTGTTTCATTTTATATTTATTGGTACATATTTGTGGGGTGCAGTTCATATGTCATATGTGAGGTAATTCCCTCCACACTATGTGTGAACATTCATAATTATTATTGTGAAATTTTAACAAAAAAAGCCTAGGTCACCTCCAATCAGTTTAGGGCAGGTCTTACTACCAAATCAGTTATGACAAAACAATTTTGCATTTAGGCTTTTCCCTTTGAAATTGTAGCTAATGGAATGTGGACTTGTTCTGTATCCCTTCCCTTTGAAAGCCAAGATGCAAGCTCATATATTAAATCTCTAAATATTCCTGCAGTATAAGAAATTATTTAATTTTACTTGGCTCTGTTGTATGTAACATTTAATATCCTTTCATTTATTACACCAAATATTGACTTATGTATCAGGCTTCATGCCAACAAGAGCAATTTAAGAGTAGATAAAACAGATGATGTTCCTGCCTTCATGAAACCAATAGTTTAGAATAAAAAAAATTCACTAGGATACAATCATATGAATAATATGACAATCCCAATTGCAGTGACAGATGCAAAGCCAAAGGAGGATCAGAGAAAGTTTAGTCAGGTACCTATCCAAGACTTAGAGGGAAGGGAAGGCTTCATTGAGAAAGTGGTATTTAAGAAAGGATAGAAAGGATTGTGAGATACTCTAAGAGGAGGAAAGCAGGTAGCAGACTAAGGAAGAAGGGAAAGACTGCTGTGAGCAGAGCTGGAACATCAGCAGGGGATCAGATTGTGTCAGGCTGAAAGTTTAGTCAGGTACTTATCCAAGACTGAGAGGGAAGGGAAGGCTTCATTGATAAAGTGGTATTTAAGAAAGGATAGAAAGGATTGTGAGATACTCTACGAGGAGGAAAGCAGGTAGCAGACTAAGGAAGAAGGGAAAGCCTGCTGTGAGCAGAGCTGGAACATCAGCAGGAGATCAGATTGTGTCAGGCCTTGTGAACCACATTGTGAATTTGGGCCTTTATCCTACCAACAATGAATAGCCACTGAGGGATTTCAAAACAGAACATCACGTGTAGACTTGAATTAAAAATATTACTAGTATTTTAGCCAGGAAAATATATGAGAGTGGGAGATGAGTTAATGGACAATTTTGAGAAATATTGCCTTATCAGAAACTATTTGAGAAACTGACTTTGGCATGGCATTTCACAGCAAGGAAGCACAGCTAGTTGGTTCTTAACACTGAGCATTAAAATTGGAAACAGATAAATTTTGTGTCTGACAAAAGTTATTGTAAATACAGGCACACATTAGAGGTAGAGATGG
>NW_007751006.1:0-9622 GCF_000696425.1 Galeopterus variegatus | reverse complement strand
GAATACCAAAGATAAATTGAAAAATCTTAAAAAGCAGCTGGAAAAAAGATATATCACTTTCAAAAAGTAATGATTAGACTGAAAGCTGACTTTACAAAAAAAATGGGATTCCAAAAATAATGAAATGTTGCCTTCATTGTGATGAAGAAAAATGATCACCAGTTTAGAATTCTATACTCAGTGAAAATCTTGCAAGAATAAAGATATTTTCATACAGACAAAAATTGAGAGTGTTACTTCTCATTAAAGAAAATTATAAAGAATTTACTTCAGGCAGAAGAAAGGCAATCCTAAATGTGAGGTCTGAATACAAAAAGAAATTAAGAGTGAAGAAACTTTTAAATATTTAGTAAAACTAAGCAAATATTGACTGTATAAAACAATATTAATAATATTTTATGAGGTCAAAAATAATTAAAATATAAAGTGATAATAAAAGTTAGGAAGCATTCTATGATCCTTATATTGACCAGGAGGAGGAGAAAGATGTTGATTAACTTTAGAATGTGATAAGGTAAGTATACATATTATATTTTCTAGGATAACTACTAAGAGAAATGGAAAAGAGGGTATAACTTCTAAACTAGTCCAAATAATGATAAAACTTGACTGATCCAACTAGAGAAGAACCTAAAGAAGAGTTGGGACAAAATGAAAGCTCATATCAAGTGGTAGATGTGAACCCAAATATATCAGCAGTTACACTTAAAGCAAATGAATTAAATGCTCCAAACAAAATGCAAATATTATGAGTTGGATTTTTAAAAACCAAACAAAGTAAGACATATTTAAAACATAAAAGACTAAAAACAATGGAAAAAGATGTACCATGCAATGGATAACCAAAGAAAACTTTTGTATCTTTACCATTATTGAACAAAAAAGGAACTTTAAAACAGAACATTGCCAGAAGTAAAGTATGTTACTGCATAATGACAAAAGGTTAAATCACCAACAAGATATATCAATTTAAAATTTGTATTCACCTAATAAAATAGTCTCAAAGGTAAAACAGCAAAAACAGGTACAGCTACAATAAAAAATGCAAAAAAAAATCAATATGGACTTAGAAGATCTGAACATCACAACATGCTTAACTTAATGTACATATATATACTACAACCTAAACCTGCAGAATGCATATAACATTTACAGACATTGGCCATACACTGAAGTATAAAACAATTGTCAACAAATACCAAATATTGCTTTTGTGCAGAACATATTATCTAAGCATAATGCACTTCAACTAGGAATCAATAATAAAATAATTAAATTTTGTATATAACTAAAAATAAAAAATGCACTTTTAAATGCATGTGAATCAACAAGACTATAATTAAAATAAGAAAGTAATTTAAATTGAAGGATAATAAAAATAAATGTTTTTAAAAGCATTTTAAAATTTGTGGAATGCAAGTAAAGCTATCTTAGGAGAAAAATGTAGAGCCTTAAAGTCATACGTTTTAAAAAGAAAAAAAAAAAAGGCTAAAGATAATAGTAAGCATGGTAAGTACCATCTCCTGAGATTTTAAAAAGAACAAAATAACCCCAAAGAAAATTTTAAAAAGGAAACAATAATAAGACCATAAATTAATACAATAGAGACTAAACTATCAAAAGTTGGTTCTTTGAAAAGGCAAATCAAATTGACAAATGCCTGATGTACTTAATTTAAAAATAAGAGTGGAAACACACAAAATATGGTAGGACTGAAAAAAGTGAACACCACTACAGATACTATAGGTAAAATTATTAAAATATCATAAAAATATTATAACAATTAAATACAATATTTAGATAAAATGAGAAACTTTTAATAAGAATATAACTTGTTAAAGCAACTCAAGAAGAAATGGAAACTATGAATAGTTTATCAACATTACAGCTTTGACTCTGGTCAAAACTTTCAACAGAAAAGTCACTCCTATGTAGCTTTTCTATAGAATTCTGCCAAACATTTGATAAACAGATAATTGCAATAGAACACAAACTCTCCCAGCAAATAGAAAAAGAGGAATACCCCTAATTTATTTTATGAAGCAAGCATAACCTTAATACCAATCTGATGAGAGAAGAAAGGAAATATAACAAATATCATTTATGATCATAGAGAGAAAGATTCCCAACCAAAATATTAGCAAGCTGGGTCCCACACATATAAAAAGGATAATACATTTTTCTCAAATATAGTTTATCTGAGAAATCCAAGGCCAATTTAACAGTAGAGAATAAATTAATATAATCAATCAAATTTACAGTTTAAAGCCCACCACCAGTATCATTCTGAATCGGGAGAAACTGAGGGCTTTTCCCTTAAGAACAGGAACAAGACAAGGATACCCACTCTCACCACTTCTATTTAACATAGTACTGGAGATACTAGCCAGAGCAATCAGGCAAGAGAAAGAAATAAAGGGAATTCAGATTGGTAACAATGAGGTCAAACTGTCTCTATTTGCAGATGACATGATACTATATATACAAAAACATAAAGACTCTGTCATAAAACTCCTAGAACTGGTCAATAACTTCAGTAATGTTGCAGGATACAAAATAAATGCCACCAAATCAGTTGCATTTATATACTCAAATAATGAACTAACAGAAAGAGAAACAAAGAAAGTAAGCCCATTTAAAATTGTCACAAACAACCAAAATACTTGGGGATCAATTTAACCAAGGAGATAAAAGATTTCTAGAAGAATTACAAACCACTACTGAAAAGAATTAAAGAAAACACAAAAAGATGGAAATATATTCCATACTCTTGGATTGGAAGAATTAACATTGTGAAAATGTCCATACTACCCAAAGTGATCTACAGATTCAATGCAATCCCCATCAAAATACCAATGACATTCTTCACAGAATTGGAAAAAAAACGACCTTAACCTTCATATGGAACAACAAAAGACCCCAAATAGCCAAAGCAATCCTGACTGAATAAATAAATAAATAAAGCTGGAGGCATAACACTACCTGACTTCAGATTATACTACAAAGCCATTGTAAACAAAACAGCATGGCACAGGCATAAAAACAGACACTCAGACCAGTGGAGCAGACTTGAAAACCCAGAAATCACCCCTCAGGCTTACAACCATCTGATTTCAGACAAAGGCAACAAAAAATCTACATTGGGGAAAAGAATGCCTCTTGAACAAGTGGTGCTGGGGAAACTGGATATCCATATGCATAAGAGTGAAACTAGATATGCACCTCTCACTGTATACTAAAATCAACTCAAAAAGGATTAAAGACTTAGTTATAATACCTGAAACTTTAAAATGACTAAGGGAAAATATAGGTGAAACACTTCAGGAACTCGGTCTGGGCACAGACTTTGTGAACATGAGCCTGAAAGCACAAGCAGCAAAAGAAAAAATAAACAAATGGCACTATATCAAACTAAAAAGCTTCTGCACACCAAAGGAAACAATCAACAGAGTCAAATGACAACCTACAGAGTGGTAGAGAATTTTTGCTAACTATGCATCCAACAAGGGATTAATATCCATAATATACAATGAACTCAAGTAATTACACAGTAAAAAAACAAATAACCCAATTAAAAAATGGGCAAAGGAGCTGAATAGACACTTTTCAAAGGAAGACATACAAATGGCCAACAGTTACATGAAAAAATGCTCAACATCACTAGTCATCAGGGAAATACAAATTAAAACTACATTGAGATAACACCTCACCCCAGTTAGACTGGCTATAATCAAAAAGACAGTGAATAATAAATGCTGGCAAGGGTGTGAAGAGAAGGGCACACTCCTCCACTGTTGGTGGGACTGTAAATTAGTACAACCACTATGGAAAAAGGTATGGAGGTTTCTCAAACAATTACAGATAGATCTTCCATATGATCCAGCAATCCCACTTCTGGGTATATACCCAGAGGAATGGAAATCATCATGTTGAAGGGGTACCTGCACTCCCATGTTCATCACAGCTCTGTTTATAATAGCCAAAACATGGAACCAACCTAAATGTCCATCGATGGATGATTGGATAAGAAAACTGTGGTATATATACACCATAGAATACTACTCTGCCATAAAAAAGAATGAAATTCTCCCATTTGCAACAATGTGAATGAACTTATAGAAACTTATACTGAGTGAAATAAGCCAAAAACAGAGTGATAAATACTGCATGTCCTCACTCATAAGTGGGAGCTAAGAGAGAAAGAAGGAGGGAAAGAAAGACCACGGTGGTGCATTGGATTTGCAGAGGGAGAGAACAAATCTTGGGAATCAAAGTGGAGAGGGGGTAAAAGGGGAAGGAGGATGGGGATTATTGGGTGCAGGACACGGGGTACAAATACAATTTGTGGTAATGGGCACACTGCCAGAGTGAATCTGGCCTTCACATCTTGGGCACGAGGGGTGACAATAAGCTTTGTATCTCATGAATATTTATAACCAATAAAAAATAAATAAAAATGTTCATTTACTACTGAAGACCACTAAACAAAATAAAAGGAGAAAAACATGTTTATCTCAATAAATGCAAAAAAGCATTTGATAAAATGCAACTTTCTTTAATGATTATAATAATAAAAACACCATAAGAATAAGAAGAGACAAGAACTTTCTTAAGCTAATAAACAGTTTCTACCAAAAACCTACAGTAAACATAGTACATGATGGTGTAACTTTAAAGATTTTTGTATTACTCTATTATCATTTATTGAAGATATTTTCCAATGTAAAAAGGCAATAATAGAAAACAAAAAGTAAAACATTTGGAAAAGAAGAAATCAAAACTCTCAGCATTTGCAATTTATTTGATTGTATATATAGAAAATCCAGGATAATATGCAGATAAAGTATTAGAATCAATAAATTAATTTAGTATGTTTGCTGAATATAAATCAAAACACACATAAATTATATTTCTTCATATGAGCCATAAAAAGTGACATTTTAAAAAGGAAACCAAGTATTTATTTTTTTATTTTAATTTATCAATATATAATATAGCTGATTTTTATGTCCCTTTACCAATTCCTCCTTTAAAAAGTAAACCATTTATAATTCTATCAATAAACATGAATTTTCTAGGAATAAGTCTAATGAAAAGCATGCAAGACATTTCCAGAGAGAATTATAAACTTTAATGTATGACTTAGATTGGAGATTTTATGTGACCACAGATAGTTGCTCATTGTACCTGGTTCTCTCCTTACTGCCCCCATGCCAGTTGTCTCATGCTTTGATATCTCTGATATTCCACTACTTCAGACTGACTTCTACTGATTTACCAGTGACTGCAATGGAATGTGATGCAAAGATAACTTTACTGACTGTTTCTTGTTCACTTTTTGCTTCTGTATATAGATAGACAGACAGATAGATAGATAGATATCGTTACTTTTTTCATAGTTATAATGACTTTATAGCCTTTGAGATTTGAAGTAATATATTATTTAATTGCATTGAATAAGGGACTAAAGCATGCTTTACAGGTAAGCATTGTATGGAAAATTTAATTCAGGCATTCAAAGAAGATGGAGTAATGTTCATAAAAATGTTCATAAAAAATTAATTGTCCTTGGGGCCGGCCCGGTGGCGCACTGCTACAGTGCGCCCCTTGGGAGCGCGGCGTCGCTCCCGCCGAGGGTTCGGATCCCACATACAGACCGGTTCCCGCTCACTGGCTGAGCGAGGTGCGGGCGCAGCACCAAGGGTTGTGATCCCGTTGCCGGTCCCGGTCCGGTACGGGCGCGACACTGAGGGTTGCGATCCGTTGCCGGACACAAAAAAAGACAAAAAGGAAAAAAAAATTAAAAAAAATAAAATAAAAATTAATTGTCCTACCATTCTGTTAAAATACCAAGCTTGAGAAGCACAAAATGTGTTCCTCGCCTATAGATACCCATAAACCAGGTCAGAAGGCCCTAAAAGTCTAGGCTACAGGATGTAAATTACCTTTTGATGCAGTAAAGGTATGAAGCTCAATCACAGACACAAATCCAGCTTATTATGCAAGACAGATTCCATCTGAAAATACACCTGCAAACTCTGAACCCTTTTCTGAATTTTTCTTAACTGTTGCAACCCATCATCCAGCTACTTTTGCTCTTTTTAAAGACTGCTGTGAATCTGTGTCTTTCCTTTTAAATGATACTAAAACTGCTGTTTCTTTTTTTCCCCTACCCTTCTCCTCTCTTGCTTCCTCTCCATATCTGCTGGTGTTTGTAACTCCTTTATTGTGGGTGTGGTCCTCTCCATCAGCCATGTGGGTAGTTGAACCAAACTCACCCACCTGCCTCTCTGCTGCCTTGCCCGCCAGGACAGACTCCTAGGAATCCAGGTTGGTGTGGGGCATGGGTCCAGGGGATTACAAAGCCAAGTCATGACCAGGGCCTCCTCTTTTGTACCAGCATCCCATGAGTCCTCTGGAATCCCAACCCTCAGGTTTTGACCCTAACCTTGCAGGCTTCCTGGTTTAGGGTACTTCTGCCAGATTGCAAAGCATGCTGGGCACCTTAACATCAAATTGTACCCATTCTGTGCCCCATCCCTTCAGGATCCTGCTACTCTCTTCTAGCTTAAATGACTCTAATCTAAGGCATTAGTAGGGATTTTAGCATCAAGATTAGAAAAGTGGCAGAAATTGTTAGGCAGAGCATTCTTTATAACTCAAATCACAAAAGAAAAATGGTTTCCTATTCTACTTTCATGGGAGCCTAGTGAGGCCTGGTGGAATGTTTGGTGATATGGTTGGTTCCATGACTCAAGTGTCCCCTTCTGTCAGCAGGAGTAGCCCTCCAGCCTGGTGCAGCCAGCAAGATGCCACTTCGTGCTAGCCCTCCCCTGTCTGCGTTGTTCTCCTCTGAGCCCCAGTGCCCCAGTGAATTGGGAGCACCTTAAAATAAAGACAAGCAGTTCTTAAGAGAGTTAGCATGGGAGAAAAGCAAGTTGTACTGTGTGAAGACACCAAGATGTCCAGGAAAAAGCATGGAATGGGGTGAGGTTTATCTAGGTTTAACCTCAAAATTAAGCCTCTTCTTTAACAGTATAACTGAGCAAATACAAAGACTCTGAGTCTCAGTCTTCTTACAAATATAATAAGCTTATAGCATCTCTCCTGCTGTGATGCTATGAAGTTTTGAAGTAACAAATGTAATGGTTCCGTCACAATGAGTGGGGTAATGTAGGTGCTCAATAAAGTGTGTTTTTTTAATATTGACTGAGGTCATCTCCCTTCAATAACAAGAATTCTTCTAAACTTAATAGTATAGTCCCACTTATTAGATGAGGAACCTGAGACTTAGAAAGATTAAGTAACTTTTCCAAGGTTAAACTAGTGAAAGTTACAGAGTTGGGACCCAAATTCAAGGCTTATGACTCCCACCACCCAGTAATGTTTTCACAATACCACATGGCATAAGAAATTTTAAAATTTTGACATTTTCATTAATTGCTCATCTTCTCATGTGGCCTATTTGTTTAATGTGTAGACATTGTTATACATTTCTTCATTCTACATGTTTCAAATATTGCAATTATAATTTTCATGCATTTTGTGTGGATTGAAAAAAAATTGTATGAAATTTTCACTCATGGTTTATAGGGATTATTTCTATCAATCTGATAGGTTCATTAACATTTCTATCTCTGGACTATAGACTCCCACAGACAAAAGCACAGAGTTAGAATTTTAAAATAGTCTTTATTATTGCCTGACTGACTTGAAGATAAATTACAAGATTTTTTAAGTAGTGCCATTATTGACCTTATTATGTTTATTGCTCACTGACTAAATGGCAGGCATTGTGCTAATTATTTTGTGGAGTTCAATAGTGAGTCAGATAATCTTTTCACCTCAAGAACTAAATAAAATGGAAATAAAACAAGCATTTTTTTTCAACTCCAGCTAAATTGTAAAACCCTGGTTTTTTCAATATGAAATACAAATGTGTTTTAAAATGGAGACTAGTAAATATTAATACTGGTAAGTAAAGATATATTTACTGAATCATGATTTTTATAGATATTGTCTCCAAGAGGAAGAAAAAAAATCCAGTTATTTGCTAGATATACACAAGTAGATTGCTGGATAGTTTATAAAGCTCTCTGCTATAACAGCAAAAAAGACATCTTCAAACTGGAATAAAATTATTTTTCAAAATGCTTTATTTCAAAATGCAATACAAATTAAAAAATAAATTTGAGCGCAAAGCTAACTCATGGCATAGTTATAGAATTCTAAAAATATGAGGGTGCGGGGGGATAGGGTTGAATAGATGATTTTTAGGGCAGTGAAAATATCTCATATGATATTGTAATGATGGACACAGGTCATAGATTTTCCAAACCCATAGAATGTACAACACCAAGAATGATTATGGACTTTTGGTAACTATGACGTGTCAAATGTAGGTTCATCAGTTTCAACAAATGCATCACTCTGGCGGGGGGGGATGTTGATAATAGGAAAGGTTCTACATAGAGGGAGCAGGAGGTATATCAAAATTCTCTGTGCCTTCCCCTTAAATTTGCTGTGAACCTAGAACTGGTCTAAATAAAGTCTTCCCAAAAAGAAAACCAAAAAACTTTACTAATGCAAAAGGCAATAACAAAAACAAACAAACAAAAAACCTGAGACAAAAAATATGTCTGCAATGTTTGTTATTCAGAGGTCACACAATTCAAATATTTTCCAGGTCAATCCTTACAATAAAAACTGGTGCAACAGGCCTACAAGGCATGCTTTATAGGCATTCCAAGTTCAGCAATTACTGCCCAGTCTAGCCTGATTTACCAGTTTTTCCAGAGAAGACAGAAACTCAGTTTTTTTCAGTTTTCAAATTTTCAAGTGTTGGCAGTTAATCTAAAGTATTTAATACTGCGCAGGCCAATATGGCTCCCAGTTTATGAGTTCTGTTTATACTCTCATTTCTAAATGTTTTAAATATGAAACGACCTCTACTTTAAGTTAATTCTATTTTTATTTGTAATTTTTTTACATTTAACATGCTTTACTTTTATAGTCATAAAATGAAGGTGCATTCATGACTAGGGAATTAAGTTACTTGAACTGTGTGGAAATAATCTATAGCTGTAATAACAGAAACTCCAGATAGCTTTAGAAGAGCCACTCATTAAATCCCAATATGCTTGCCATGATGTCTGACAGCAGGCATCACCTGGGCAAGGTTATCCCCCCAACCTTTTTTTTAAAAAATATTCTTCAGTCCCATTCTAATATGCTGAGTGTTGTGTTAGTTCCTATTAAAAATCTTTCTACAGGATCTACAGGCTTTGGATATTTTTAACAAATACTCTAATGTACCCAATAAAGAATTCAATAAAAGTCTTGAGTCCATCAAGGTAGTTAAAGAAAAATAAAACCAAACCATTAGTACTGGCCATTCTTATGCATCAGGAGATCAGGAGATTCTCCACTTAAGAGGATCTGTATTTATGGCATGATGATGTTCTTGTTTTAAACTGTGCCAGATACTCCATCCAGCAGTTTCCAACAGCTTAAGCTCTTGATCTGTCTCATTAGCCAGAATCAGTGAAGTGTTCCATAGGATTGTCCAAGTTTATTTTCATTTCACTCTCCACTTAATATAATTTTCTCTAAGTCCATCCAT
>NW_007751005.1:7158-9624 GCF_000696425.1 Galeopterus variegatus | reverse complement strand
TATAATCCCATTTGTTTATTTTTCCTTTGGTTGCCTGTACTTTTGTGACTGTATTCATAAATTTTGTGCCCAATCCTACTTCCTGAAGTGTTGTTCTTATGTTTTCTTAAGGGAGTTGTATTGTTTCAGGATGTATATGTAATTCTTTAATCCATTTTGAGTTGATTTTGGTATATGGTGAGAGGTACGAGTCTAGTTTCATTCTCCTACATATGAATGTCCAATTTTTCCAGCACCATTTACTCAAGAGGCAGTCTTTCCCCCAGTGTGTAGTCCTTGTATCTTTGTCAAAGATCAGATGGCTGTAGGTGTATGAGTTGATGTCTTGATTCTCTGTTCTGTTTCACTGGTCCATGTGTCTGTTTTTCTGTCAGTACCATGCTATTTTGGTTACTATAGCTTTTTACTATCATTTAAAGTCAGGTACTGTTATGCCTCCAGCTTTACTTTTTTTGCTTATGATTGCTTTGGCTATTTGGAGTCTTTTGTTATTCCATATTAGTGTTAGAGTTTTTTTTTTCCACTTTGGAGAAGAATGTCATTGGAAATTTGATGGGGATTGCATTAAACCTGTAGATCACTTTGGGTAGTATGGTCATTTTTACAATGTTAGTTCTTCCAATCCAAGAGCATGGGAAATCTCTCCATCTTCTTGTGTCCTCTTTAATTTTTCTCAACAGTTGTTTGTAGTTCTCGTCATAGAGATTTTTCACATCCTTGGTTAACTTTATTCCTATGTATTTTATTTTCTTGGTGTCTATTATAAATGGGCTACCTTTCTAGATTTCTTTTTCTGCAAGTTCATTTTTGGAGTGTAGAAATGCTACTGAATCTTGCTTGTTGATAATGCATCCTGCAACTTTGCTGAAATCATTTATCAACTCTTAGAGTTTTTTTTGTACAGTCTGTAGGCTGTTCTTCATGTAGGATCATATCAACTGCAGACAGGGACAGTTTGACTTCATCTTCTTTTATTTTTTTTTTTAAAAGATGACCGGTAAGGGGATCTCAACCCTTGGCTTGGTGTTGTCAGCACCACGCTCAGCCAGTGAGCAAACCGGCCATCCCTATATAGGATCCGAACCCGCGGCCTTGGTGTTATCAGCATGGCACTCTACTGAGTGAGCCACAGGCCGGCCCTTGACTTCATCTTCTCCAATCTGGATGCCCTTTGTTTCCTTCTCTTCTCTGATTGCTCTGGCTAGTACTTCCAATACCATGTTCAATAGAAGTGGCGAGAGTGGGCATCCTTGTCTGGTTCTTGTTTTTAAGGGAAAAGCTTTCAACTTTTCTCCATTCAAAATTATATTGGCAGTGGGTTTGTCATATTTGGCTTTAGTTGTGTTGAGATACTTTCTTTTTTTTGACTGGTAAGGGGATCGTAACCCTTGAGTTGGTGTTGCCCGCACCGTGCTCAGCCAGTGAGCGCACTGGCCATCCCTATATAGGATCCGATCAAAGACATTGACCTGTAGTTTACTTTTTTTGTTGTATCTTTGTCTGGTTTTGGTATCAGGGTGATTTTTGCCTCATAATGATTTTGGGAGATTGGCCTCTGTTTCAATTTTTTGTTTGTAGAGAATAGTTTGTAAAGAATTGGTATTAATTCTTCTGTAAAGGTTTGGTAGAATTCTGCAGTGAAGCCATCCACTCCTGGGCTTTTCTTTGTTGGGAGACTGCTGATTACAGCTTCAATCTCTTTGGTTGTTATTGGTCTGTTCAGATTTTCTGTGTCATCTTGGCTCAGTCTTGGTAGTTTGTGTGTGTCCAGAAATTTATCCATTTCCTCCAAATTTTCAAATTTGTTGGTGTATAGTTGTTTATGGTAGTCTCTAAAGATTCCTTGTGTTTCTGAGTTGCCAGTTGTAATATCACCTTTTTCACTTCTAATTTTTGTTATTTGTGTCTTCTCTCCTTTTTTTAGTTAGCCTTGACAATGGCTTGTCAATTTTATTTATCTTCTCAAAAAACCAACTTTTTGTTTCATTGATCTTTTGTATCATTTTTTAGGGTTTTTATTTCATTTAGTTCTGCTCTGATCTTCTTTCTTTCCATCTACTAACTTTGGGTTTGGGTCGTTCTTGTTTTTCTAGTTCTTTGAGGTGAAGTGCTAGGTTGTTTACTTGCCATCTTTCCATTCTTCTAGAGTAAGTATTTATTGCGATAAATTTCCAACTTAGTACTGCTTTTGCAGTATCCCGCAGGTTTTGGAATGATGTGTCATTATTTTCATTAGTTTCAAGAAATTTTTTGATTTCATGTTTAATTTCTTCTTGGGCCCATATGTCATCATATAGAATGTTCTTTAATTTCCATGTATTTGTGTAGTTTACAGAGTTTCATTTGTTATTGATTTCTAGTTTTAATCCATTGTGATCTGAAAAAATACATGGAATAATTCCAATTTTTTTTGAATTTGTTGAGACTTGACTTATGACCTAACATGTGGTCTATCCTGGAGAATGA
>NW_007751005.1:2546-3282 GCF_000696425.1 Galeopterus variegatus | reverse complement strand
CCAATGGCCAAAAATGGTTTAAGTACCAAAAATAGATAGCAATGGATTATACTATACTGAATAAAATAGAAACCATAATTTTATAATGATAATAAAAACTAGAAGAGGGAAAGAGAAGAGGGACCATATTAGTTTGTTTTTCTGTTGCTATAACATACCTGAGACTGGGTAATTTATAAATAAGAGTTTTATTTGGTCACAGAAGCTACATCTGGTGTGAGACTCAGGCCGCCTCTATTCGTGACAGAAAGCAGCAGGGCAGCTGGTATGTGCAAGGAGATCACATGATGAGAGAGGAAGCAGGACTGCGAGAGAGAGGGGAGATGCCAGGTTGCTTTTAATAGTGGCTCTGATGTGAACTAATAGAATAAGAACTCATTCATTCCCTACCCCCAAGGAGGGCATTAATCTATTCATGAGGGATTTACCTCTATGATCCAAATACCTTCCAACACTGCCTTTTTGGGGGTCAGATTTCAACATGACAAAAATATCCAAACTATATCAGGGACAATTCTTATCCACAGAAGATTGTTAATAAATGTAGAAAGGATGATAGAATTAGAAAATCACCATGATGCCCAGCCCAGTGTAATAATGGATTTAGGAAAGGGTCATCAACTCTTTCAAGTGTTGAAAGAAAATAGCAGCCAGCCTATAATCTTATCCTCAGCAAAACTATTCTCTGAGAATTAAGGACAAATAAAAAGACATTTTCAGATAATTTTTTTTTGTC
>NW_007751005.1:0-1607 GCF_000696425.1 Galeopterus variegatus | reverse complement strand
CCGAACCCGTGGCGGGAGCATCGCTGCGCTCCCAGTGCTGCACTCTCCCGAGTGTGCCACGGGGCCGGCCCTTCAGATAATTTTTTAAAAATTGAGAGAATATATCATCAGCAGAACTATACTAAAGGAAATACTAAAGGGTTTTATTGGGTTTTATATGGGTAGAAGGAATAAAATCTCAGATGGAGGAATGAAGATACAAGTAGAAGTGAATAAATAAAAAAGTAAATATGTGGCAGATCTAAATGAAAACTGAATCTATAAAACAATAATATTAATTCTAGTAACTAAAATATGCATTAAATATATGGAAATAATAGCATGTAATTCAAGAGGAGATTTTAAGGTTCTTGTATCATACAAGAAGAGATTAAAAGTACTGAATTACATTACACTTGATATATCAATAATATATGTTATAATTTCTTAAGGAAACCACTAAGCTAGTAATAAAAGATTATACATAACTTTCAACTTAATAAAGAAGAAAAATATAATAAAAATATAGAATCAACACAAAACAAGGAAGAAAGAGTAAAAAACATATACATACAGGTGTGACCAGTAGAGAGAAAAAAAGAATGGTTGATTTAAATCATTACTTTAAATATAATAGACAAAAATACCAGCTGATAGAATTTTTAAAAAAACAACTAAACTCAATTGTTTGCCGCCTATGAGAGAAACACTTTACATGTAAGGAAACAGACAGTTGAAAATAAAGGGAAGAGAAAAGATAAGTTATGGAAATACAAATCAAAATAAACTAGTTTAGCTATAACAACAGATGAAGGAAACAAGAAAGACGTGTTCAGACATCAGATAAAGGAAGAAAGATGTATTCTAGAGATGAAGAGAGACATTTTATAAAGCAGTTGTGTCCTGGTAAATGTTTAACAGCTGAGTTACTAAATAAAACAATGTATGGATATGTATGTAAATAAATACAATATGCAATACTCTCTACTGTAAATTCATATAGGAATTGATTCTCCTGCAATGCTTTTGTTAACTTTTGCAGAACCATTGTATCTGTAGTCAACCCAATGTATGCTTGAGATTCAATCATGATTAGATTAATGTAGTTCCAGCCCAATTTGCTATTTTCCAGGTAAATTATAATAATTAAATCTGGCATACTATCTGCTGTTGAGTTATTTCTCCCCCTGGTACAAATTATATGCACTAAGCTAAAACCTTTTTAGCATCTGCAAAAAGACAGACAATCAACAAAACCACACATCAGATCCTGATTTATAGCATTTGCCAAATTTCTTCCTGTAAATATTCCACTATAGCTGATTTCAAGTGACAAATACAACATTATTGAATGCAAAGCTGGAAAGATGAGAGCAGTATTGTTTTTGGCAAAAAGAAAAAAATTTAAAGTGTGAATATTTTGTGTCAATTACTGCCAGACTGTTATGGGTCTTTGGTAAAGTCAAAACTAGCTCTGAAGTTTATAAGGAATAACTGTGGAAATTTACTATATTTTAAAAGTAGCTTTGTATTTTTAACTAAACAAGTAATACATAAATATATTATTATTGTGAAAAATGAGATGTTACAGATAAAGGAAAAATTCTCTCTTGGGACAATTACTCCCT
>NW_007751004.1:17127-18543 GCF_000696425.1 Galeopterus variegatus | reverse complement strand
GTCTGATGAATTAGGGTAAAGAGAAGCTAAATGTGCTGCACATTTCAATGAATATTACACCGTCTCACCTGTTCTCCAATAAGATCCCCAAGGGACACATCCATTCTTCTCCTATCTTCTACTAACCCAAGTACCACAAATTTTCTGTCCATTTCTCACCAGCTTCTTTTCCTCAGTTTTAGTTTAGGTATTATTCTGCTAGGTATTATTATCTTTATCTGTAACTACATGAGCCTCCTAAGTCTGTCCCTAAGTAGAGTTCTTCCGGGCCCCAATCCATTCTCCAAACTGCAGCCAAATTCATCTTTCTGAAAGGCAAAACTTTGATAATGTCACATATGTGCCAAAAGCCTTCAAGGGCTATACATATCCCTCAGGGTGTCCCCTAGCAAGGAACTGAAAGCATTTCTTGCTCTAGCCCCTTCTCACCCATTACCCTCTCTGCACATTTCAACCACTCTTGAACATGACATGTCCCCTTTTTAATGTTGTTCTTAATTTTTACATATTGATTCCTTTCTTTAGAGCTGGAATGTCTTTACCTCTTCCTGCTTTATTTTGGGTAGCTCCTTCCATTTTTAATATCAACTTAATTATGACCTCCTCCAAGAAAATTTTTCTAATAACCAAAGACAGGATTGGATGAGCTTTGTACATGCCGCTGTAGGGCTCTGGGCAGTCCATATTGACAGCTCACTGATCATGCTGTCCTATAGTTTCCTATTCAATTCACTTGTATCCTATTCACCANTTCTACTTAAAGAAATATAATTAAACAATTTGCTTTAAAGAACTTTAAGAAGATATATTTAACATTCATGGAAAGCTTTGATCAACACACAACAATATATAACTGTAATAGGTCATTATTTAAAATTAATATCTTAGAAGAATGATACATTATCACACACTTTAAAAAAATTAGTTCACCATCTTATCCAGTTAATTTATATTTATAATCAAGAGAAACTTGATTATAAGTAACAATAATATTANACACACACACACGCACTATTCTGTATCTTGACCTGTGTTCTTAATTTGTATGCTTAATTGAAATCCTGATGGTGCTTGGCATAGAATAGATAGAATAAAATAAATATAAATCTCTTTCTACCTAAGAGAAAGATAAATATATGTAAGGAACTTATGTTTCATGCACTCTCTTCACAATGTATTGGTTGTTCATTCTATGTCAATGCCTTAAGTACATTATCACACTAGTTAGTAAATGTCTACAAATTTACATTTTGCAAATGAGGAAAATGAATATGGAGACATTAAACAACCTGTCAAAATTCACATGTCTTCAGATCGTAAAGCTGAGATTGAAAACCAGGCTTATGTGAAACAAACATTATTACAGTATTTTGTCTTCTTTATGCTAATGCTCTCTATTCTTCCTTTTTTTTTTTT
>NW_007751004.1:14659-15375 GCF_000696425.1 Galeopterus variegatus | reverse complement strand
CAAGAAAATCTCTTAAACAAACACATACGTGAACACACACATATGAAAAGCAATTGGAAAACTATATAGGACACTATTTATAGTAGTTATAATGAGAATGTGTTCATAAGCCACCTGTACTATGTAACCAAATAATCATATAAAGTAGATTATAAGTCCTGCTCCCAATTTTATAATAACTGGATAAAATTTTATAGCACCTGCTATTTCAGGCCCTTTGCATATCACTTTCTGGAGTGGCATTGTGTTACCAGGATTTGAGCCTTAATTTGATATCATAAATTATACTATATGATTACATACTAAGTTTCTATCATGTTATTAGCACTTGACTAAGTTCTATGATAGAAGGAAATGATTTCACAATTGTTTCTGAGTCTCTTGCAAACTTTTGGAAAGAAACAATTTTAATATATAGAAAAGATTTAGAGTTTTTCTACCATGTAATCAGGAGCTATGTATAGGTTTGTCTAAAATATTCAGAGGTTGAATTTTATATATTTTTAATGCTTCTCCCACCCTACACCTCTTCCTGCACCAGTCTTTTCTGCTCTTCTGTATATATTTTTGAGGCATAGAAGCCTACACTAAAAAGAGTCTGAAAGGACTTCAAAGGGCAATCAACCATTGTTTGCCTGAATGTCTCCTTCAACATTATCACCAAGTAGTCAAAACTTCAGATGTGAACACCTTCAGTAAGGGTAACTCAGGGCTTT
>NW_007751004.1:13017-13429 GCF_000696425.1 Galeopterus variegatus | reverse complement strand
GCCTTTAATAAAGAAAAAAGGGTTGGATTTATTCTGTGATAAATAAGTTAAACTTATGGGGCTGATACATTTTAGCAAAGTACAAGAAATAAGTTTTAGCAATGAAGAAGAAATTTCAATGCATGAAATTTAAATTGTCTGCCTCATCCAGTGCCGACTCTAATGAATTGGCAGGAGCTGTCTGAATACTACTTTCTTAAGGATTCTGAGGTCATGTTCTGGCTCAGTGGGTCGATCGATGACAGATTAAGGGGGCCTAACTTGAGCACAGAGGTGAAGAAATTATGGCATCTATGCCAGGTGTCAGCTTTTCTGGTTAGAGTCTGACTTGATAGAAATGTGCTGCAGTGGGAAAAATATAAAACCAGACTGGCTTCAGTTTCGGTTTTGCAGTACAATGACCTTTATTTAT
>NW_007751004.1:10402-11718 GCF_000696425.1 Galeopterus variegatus | reverse complement strand
AGAAACCAAAATAATGTACATTTGATAACTAGAAGAATATTGATGATCTCAAAAAATGAAATTTTAATAGTGACAGGTATAGGAAATAGAGTTTGATTCATTGAGGATATGGGAATTAGGACAACATGATATAAGAAAATGTTATTAAATGACTTTTTCCTAAGTTTTCTACCATGGGATTTTCTCTTGCACAGGCATTAAACGAGATATTTAGAGATATTAATATTTCATTAATTGAGATATTTGGAGAATAAAATACAAAATTAAATATATTTATGACATATATTTATGAAATGTGTGAAAATAAAATTAATTGATTTGGTTACCTCACAAAGCTCAGATTGATTTCTCTGATTTTTGAAAAAATGGAAAAGAGGCTAAATGATCTATATCTATATATCCCTTATGCTCTGAATTTGGAGAACACATTTTCTTTAAAAAAATTTTAAAAGTACAACTGTAGATGTGCATGTATTTGTGTCAGTTTTCTGTCATTGCTACTGGCAGTTTTTATATGAGACGAGCTCAGGAGAGACTATTTTGAGACTTTATCTGCTTGCAGACAGCTGTGTAATGCTGGACCAATGTGTTTGGGGGCCTGGTGCCACCAGCAGTGATACAGAAGTGGGAGGAAAAACAAGAAAATTAAGGTCAGAGTACTTATCATGTGGGCTAACATATTATAGAAGATAGTGAAATAACACAGAATTGGCATCAAGGACAAAAGATACCAGGAGTGCACAGACACATGGCTCCCTCACATCATAACTTTTCTTTACTTTTCTAATTTATTTTTGTGCTTTTTCTTTATTTCTTAATTTAGCATAGTAGAAAGAAAGAAATGGAGAATCTTTCCAAGGAGAAAAATGTAGATTAGGTAACTACTTTAATTAATTTATGAGATTTACTTTCATCTTTGCAAGAATTTAGGCAATTCCTTGATACCACGTTAGTTCATTTTGCACAGTGGAGACATCATTATAAAAAAGGAAATATACAGTGAGAAAAATATTAGAATGATTGAAAAGTTACTTATTGTTTCTATTATAAAGTATTAATAAAAATAATTATTTAATGTACTAAATGTCAGGGGCCAGGCCTACACAGCATCATACATACATGGCACCTAGAGAATGAATTATTCACTTAGTCCTTACAAAATCATTCTGAAGCAGATAACATAAGGAAATTGAGGTTCAAGAGGGCAGAGCTAACTTTCCTATGTTCAAATGGTTATTAAGTGGTAGTGCTGAGGTTTTATTTTGGTTCTAAAACACAACTATTGACCACTATAATATACTGTGTGCTAGACATGT
>NW_007751004.1:8919-9128 GCF_000696425.1 Galeopterus variegatus | reverse complement strand
TGGAACACCTAGAATGGTTTCCATTTTCTTTGATAGATCCTGAGTACTTTCCCAGGTATTCTGTTTATATAATGCAATATTAAAAGGGCAATTATTGAAGAGACATTGAAGTGCATTATATTTGGGATATCCTATGGGCAATTTGTGAAGTTATCTATTTTTTCTGTACTAAGTCTACATGGGGTCAATGAGCTACAGAAAGTGGATGA
>NW_007751004.1:5914-6400 GCF_000696425.1 Galeopterus variegatus | reverse complement strand
GAATTTTAACAATATTGATTCTTCCCATAAATGAACATGAGATATCTTTCCACTTATTTGTGTCTTCTACAGTTTCTTTCATCAATGTTTTACAGTTTTGATAAGTGAAATAAGCCAGGCACAGGAGGAAAAACATTGCATGACCTGACTTATATTTGAAATAAGAAATGAAAAGCTCAAATACACAGAGATAGAGAATGAAACATTGTTTATTGCAAGGGGTGGGGAGGAAATAGAGAAATGTAGAACAAAAGATATAAAATAGAAGATATGTAAGATGAACAAGTTTAAAGATCTAATGTACAACATGAGGACTAAAGTAAATAAAATTTTATTGTATTAGGGATTTTTGTTAAATAAGTAGATTTTAGCTTCCCTTGTCACATACAAAATCATAACTATGTGATATGATAGATATGTTAATAGATATGATACACATATCTGCATCACTGTAGTAACCATTTTACTATGTATATGTATCCCATT
>NW_007751004.1:0-268 GCF_000696425.1 Galeopterus variegatus | reverse complement strand
TTTATTTTTCCTTTGGTTGCCTGTGCTTTGGGGGTCATATTCATGAAGTCTGTACCCACTCATACTTCCTGGAGTGTTTTCCCTATGTTTTCTTTAAAGAGTTTTATTGTTTCAGTATGTATATTTAATTCTTTAATCCATTTTGAGTTGACTTTGGTATATGTCAAGAGGTACAGGGTCTAGTTTCACTCTCCTACATATGAATATCCAATTTTCCAAGCACCATTTGCTGAAGAGGCAGTCTCTTCCCCAGTGTGTGGACTTGGTG
>NW_007751003.1:9252-9625 GCF_000696425.1 Galeopterus variegatus | reverse complement strand
AGCCTGGAACTGGTTTCTGACTGATTAAAAAAAATACAACAAATACTTCTTAAGATGAGTGATTAAGCACACATGGTTATCATCTGTTCCATCTGAAACTCCAGTGAAATGATGGTAAAGAAAAATAAGTAATAACAACGATAAGAAAAAGAGGGTGGTACTGTCTTAAACAATTATTAGAATTTCTGATTTAAGGAGCTGTAGAAAAACAGTTTCCAAGGATACACAGCAGCCAATAAATAAACCTATTTGCTCTCTAACACCCTAAAGAGACTCAGAAAAAAAAGATACCTGAAGTATTTCAGAGAAAGGAAAAGAGAACAGGGGTTGAAAAAAATTGATGAAAGTAGATGGAAGAGTTATCCCCTCCAAA
>NW_007751003.1:5730-6459 GCF_000696425.1 Galeopterus variegatus | reverse complement strand
CCTACCACACCATCCCCCAACCCAGAGAAGCAAGGACCCCGGAGGAGACTCTGCCTGCAGGAAAGAGAAACCTTGGCAGGGTCACCCATTCCAGCTAAGGAGCTTCATTACACCCCAGAGCAACTATCAGTGTCACAGGACACTAACCAGGGTGCCAACCAGCCCACCCAGAGTCATCCACCTCAGCCAAGGAGTGACAGGGCACCCATGCACTTCTCCCAAGAACTCAAGATCTCAACCATGTTCTCAACAACCCAAAGCAGCATCACTCACTTCAGTGAGGAACTGTTGAGTTCCCCAGTGCCTAGGCCATGGAGGCACTCACAAACAACTCTGATGTTTAATGTGGTTAAATTAACCATACAGAGACTATACTACTCCATCTACCTGGACCCAGAACTAAACACCCTACCCAATGGTCAATATAAAACACATTTACAGGAGAGAGACTCTCTCCTCAAAAGCTATATCAAGGGCCGGCCCGGTGGCGCACTGGATAGTGCGCCGCTTGGGAAGCGCGGCGGCGCTCCCGTCCGAGGGTTCGGATCCCACGTGAAGACCGGCTCCCGCTCACTGGCTGAGCGAGGCGGGGAAGCAACGCCGAGGCTTGCAATCCCGTTGCTGGTCCCCGGTCCGGTACGGGGGCAACACTGAGGGTTGCGATCCATTGCCGGACACGGAAAAAAGACAAAAGACAAAAAAAAAAAAAAAAAAAAAAAAAAAAAAAAA
>NW_007751003.1:1721-4756 GCF_000696425.1 Galeopterus variegatus | reverse complement strand
AAAAAAAAAAAAAAAAAAAAAAAAAAAAAAAAAAAAAAAAAAAGCTATATCAAGTAATAGAAAGAGCAAGTACTCTACCAGATGATCAGACATCAATGTAGTGATACTAGAAATACAAGAAAAGAAAAAGAAAATATGACACCACCAAAGGAATAAATAATTCCCTAGTATCACATACTATACAGCAGGAAACCTTTGAAATGACAAAAAAATAATTCCAAGCAATAATCTCAAGGAAACTTAATGAGATAAAAGAAGATACAGATAGATGACAAAATGAAATGAAAAAAAAAAAAATCCAGAACCTGAAGGAGAAAATTTGCAGAGAGTTAGATATCTTAAAAAGGAATGTAGCAGAATGCCTGGAAAGGAAGGACTCATTCAACAAAATAAAAATGCAACCAAGAGCTTAAGTAACAAACTAGAGCAAGCGGAAGAAAGAATTTCTGATCTGGAAGGCAGACTTTTTGAAATAAACCAGGTGGACAAAGAAAAAAAAAATAGAAATAGAAGAATTTTTAAAAATTAAGAAAAAAATACAAGAGATATCAGACAACCTTAAGCATACAAACATCCAAATTATGGATGTTCCAGAACAGAAGGAGAAAGGAAAAGGCATTGGAAACCTATTCAACAAAATAATAGCAGAAAACTTCCCAGTATTGGAAGAGATACAAACTTCCAGATCTAAGAGGCTCAATGATCCCCAGATAGATTCAATCCAAAAAGGTCCTCTCTGAGACACACTGTAATCAAATGGCCAAAAGTAAAAGACAAAGAGAGAATCCTAAAAAGAGCAATAGAAAAGCATCAGGTCACCTATAAGAGATGCCTTAATCAGACTAACAGAAAATTTGCTAGCAGAAACATTACAGGACAGAATAGAATGGGATGACACATTCAAAATACTAAAAGAAAAAAACTTCCAGCCAAGAATGCTAAATCCAGTGAAACTATCCTTTAGAAATAAAGGAGAAATATGGTATTTTTCCAACAATCATGAACTGTGGGAGTTTATCACTACCACACAACCAGTCCTACAAGAAATCCTCAAGGGAGTCCTATACCTGGAATCCAGAACAACAATCACCACCATGAATACATGAGAAAAAATAAAGCCCACTAATGGAGATATACAAGTGAGAAAGAGAAAGAAACTAGATCTTTCCACTACAAAAAACCAACAAACACCAAAAACAAACAATAAAAGGGAAAGAAAGGAACAAAAGATACATAAAACAACCATTAAAAAATCAATAAAATACCAGAACTAAGACAATACCTCTCAATTATAATCCTCAAAGTAAATGGATTGGATTCCATAGACATAGAGAATACAAAGACATAGACTGGCTGAATGGATTAAAAATTGGAGCCAACTATATGCTGTCTACCTGAAACTCACTTCACCTACAAAAACTCACACAGACTAATAATGAAGGGATGGACAAGGGTATACCACACAAATGAAATCCAAAACTGAGCAAGAATAGTTATTCATATAATGGATAAAATAGACTTTAAACCAAAAACCATAAAAACAGACAAAGAAGGTCATCATATAATAATAAAAGGACTTATTCAGCAAGAGGATATAACAATCATAAATAAATGTGTACACAACATTGGAGAACCTAGATATATAAAGCAAATACTATTAGACCGAAAAAGAGAAATAGACCCCAATACAAAAATAGTTGGGGACCTTAACACCCCCCTCTAAATATTGAACAGATCACCTGGTAAAAAATCGTCAGAAAAACTACACTTTAGACCAATTGGACTTGTCAGACATCTACAGAACATTTCATCCAACAACTACAGAATATACATTCTTCTATGAGCACATGAAACATTTTCTAGGACAGAACACATGTTAGGTCACAAAGTCTCAACAAATTTTTAAAAAATTGAAATTATTTCAAGTGTCTTTTCAGACCATAATGGAAAAAAAAACCTAGAAATGAATAACAAGCAAAAGTTTGGAAACTATACAAATACATGGAAATTAAGTAACATGTTCCTGAACAGCCTATGAGTCAAAGAAAAAATTAAGCAGAAAATCAAAAAGTTTCTTGAAACAAATGAAAATAAAAGCTCATTATACCCAAATCTATAGGATATTGCAAAGCAGTACTAATAGGAAACTTTATTGCAATAAATGCATACATCATAAGAATAGAAAGACTTCCAAGAAATGACCTAACATTATACTTTAAAGAGCTAAACAAACAAAAAAAAAAAAAGAACAATCCAATCCCAAAATAGCAGACAGAAGGAAATAATAAAGATTAGCCCAGAACTAAATGAAATAGAGATTAAAAAAATATAAAAGATCAACAAAACAAAAAAGTTGGTTTTTGAGAAGATAAACAAAATGGACAAACCATTAGTTAGACTAACTAAAAAAAATGAAGAGTAGACCCAAATAACAAAAATCAGAAATAAAAATAGGAGACATTTCAACTGGTCACACAGAAATGCAAAAAATCATTAGAGGCTATTACAAACAACTGTATGCAAAAAAAAATTAAAAAATGAAAATCTGGAGGAAATGTATAAATCTAGACCCATACAAACTACCAAGACCAAATTAAGAAGAAACAGAAAACCAATAATTAACAATAGGATCAATATGATCAGTTATTAACAAAAATGATCAATAATGAACAGTGAGATTGAAGCAATAATCAGAAGTCTCCCAACAAAGAAAATCCTGGGACTAGATGGCTTCACTGATGACTTCTAACACACCTTTAAAGAAGAAATAATACCAATCCTTTTCAAACTATTTTAAAATAATCAAAACAGAGGCCATTCTTCTAAACTCATCCAATGAGGCCAGTACATCCTGATACCAAAATCAGACAAAGACACAATAAGAAAAGAAAATTATAAGTCAATATCTTTGACAAACTTAGATACAAAAATTCTCAACAAAATATTAGCAAAAAGAATTCAACAACACATCTAAAATATTATACAGCATGATCAAGTGGTATTCATCCCAGGGATGCAAGGGTGATCCAACATAT
>NW_007751003.1:0-716 GCF_000696425.1 Galeopterus variegatus | reverse complement strand
AACAGACACATCAACCAATGGAACAGAATAGAGAACCCAAAAATCAATCAGTGTATTTACAGCCAACTGATCCTCAACAAATGTGTCAAGAATATACATTGGGGAAAGAGCGTTTTCAAAAAATGTTGCCGGGAAAACTGGATATTCATGTTTGGAAGAACCAAACTAGACCTTTACCTCTCACCATATACCCAAATCTTTTCAAAATGGACTGAAGACTTAAAAGAAGACCTGAAACTATAAAACTCTGAGAAGAAAACACAGGGGAAACATTTTAGGATGTAGCACTGGGCAAGAACTTATGACTAAGAATTTGAAAAGCACAGGCAACAGAAGAATAATAAACATATGTGATTAAATCAAGCTAAAAAGCTTCTGCACAGCAAAGGAAATAAAAACAGAGTGAAAAGACAAACTACAGAATGGGAGAAAATATTTGCAAACTATGCTTCTGACAATAGATTAATACCCAAAATATACAATGAACTCAAACAAATTAACAGTAAATAAAACAAATAATCTATTTAAAAAATGGGCAAACGAGATGAATAGACATTTCTCAAAAGAAGACATAAAAGTGACCACAAGCATATGAAAAAATGTGCAATACCACTAAGCATCAGGAAAATGCAGATCAAAACTACATTGAGATATCATCTCACTCCAGTTAAACTGGCTATTATCAAAAAGACACAGAACAACAAATGCTCATGAGG
>NW_007751002.1:8478-9625 GCF_000696425.1 Galeopterus variegatus | reverse complement strand
CATTGTGTTTTTTATTTCACTGAATGAGTCATTTCCAGGAGTTCTGCTACATTCTTTTTTAAGGTATTACTCTCTTTGTAAATTTCCTCCTTCATATCCTGGTTATTTTTTCTTGTTTCATTGTGTTGTCTGAGTCCTCTCTTACCTCATTGAGTGTCTTTAAGATAGTTAGTCAGAATTCCTTTTCAGCCTTTTCAAGTCTTTCTTGTTCTGTAGGGTCTGGTACTTGAGAGTTACTAAATTTCTTTGGTGGTGGTGTATTTTCTGGGTTTTTTGGGGGAGGGGGTTGTTTTGTTTTTGTATTTCTAATATCTCTATGTTGATTTCTGGTCATTTGATAGATCAGTTGCTTCTTCTATTACTCTGGAGTGGACTTTGATGGGGAGGATCTCTTCCTCTTTTTCCATGTTCCTCAAGTGACCCTCCTTGTGTCAATGAAGTCAGATATGCCATGGACCACCTGCATGGTAATCGCAGATGTCACTGTGGCAGGAAGCCATCCATGCACTAGAAGAAGCTCTGTTNACTTTTTTACCACCTTAAAATCTCACGTATAGACAATGTTAATTCATTCACTTAATACACAACCACCCCCCGCTTCCCACCCCCATTTCCCCAAGCCCTAAGTAGAGCAATAGAGGAATAGAGGAGGAATGGTAGAAAACCACAATAGGCATGTTATGCTTCCCTAATAAATGGCTATTTGTAAAAAGACAACAATTTTTGAAATTTCACCACTCTTTATTCCCATTTAGAACTTCTTCCAGGCTCCTCCTCATCTTTTCCCATTTGGGGGCAGAGAAGTAGATAGATGTTACTTTATGTTTGTTTGTTTTCTAACTCACATAAAGTTCTTGTGTAGTTTTGGGGATTGCTTAACACTAGGTAAATGGTACTATATCAAGAAAACCATTTCCAAAAGATTGATGAAATTGTTTTTGTTTTTTGCCTAATGTATAGTTTATCGATTTAAAAAATTTTTTAAAATAATTCAGTTCAAAATGGCATCCGCTATGTGATTTTTAAATTAACAAAGAAAATATGCACTGTTTGAAGTTTACCTTCTGTTTCCTGTAAGGCAAAGAGTAATAGTTATTCCTGTCACAGAACAACTGTGAAATTTGTTGGTGCTAATATAAGCATAACC
>NW_007751002.1:2111-3592 GCF_000696425.1 Galeopterus variegatus | reverse complement strand
CAGGAACCTGTTTTTTAATTTCCATGTATTTGTATAGAGTCCTCAGTTTTGATTGTTATTAATTTCTAGTTTTAATCTGTTGTGGTCTGAAAAGATATTTGAGATGATTTTGAATTTTTTAAAAATATTGAGACTTGATTTGTGACCTGAATGTGGTCTCTCAGAGAATGCTCCATGTGCTAATGAGAAGAATGTATATTTTGTAGTTGTTCAATGAACTGTTCTGTAGATATCTACCAGGTCCAGTTGGTCTAAAGTGTCGTTTAATTCCTATGTTTCTCTGTTGATTTGTTGCCTGGATGATCTGTGCAATGATGAGAGAGGGGTATTCTGTTCCCCCCTCTGTTATCATATTGGGGTCTATCTCTTTCTTTAGATCTAATGGTATTGCTTTGTATATCTGGGCACTCCAGTGTTGGGTGCATACATATTTATGATTGTTAAGTCTTCTTGCTTGATAGATACCTTTATCATTATATAGTGGTCTTCTTTGTCACTTTTTATGGGTTTTGGTTTAAAGTCTGTTTTATCTGATATAAGAATAGCTACTCTTGCTCATTTTTGGTTTCCACTTGTGTGGTCTATGTCTCTTTCTATTCCTTCACTATCAGTCTATGTGCATCTTTACAGGCGATGTGAGTCTTTTGAAGATAGCATATAGTTAGGTCTAGCTTTTTGATCCAATTTGTCAGTCTGTGTCTTCTGAGTGGAGAGTTTAACCCATTTACATAGGGTTGTTATTGAGAGATATTGTCTTGCTCCTGGTATCTTATTGCTTTTTGTTTAGATGTTTTAAATATCTTTTGTTCCTTTCTTCCCATTTTATTGTTTGTCTTAAAAGTTTGTATTGGGGGGGCGTGGTAAGATTTAGTTTCCTTTTTCTTTCTCATTTGCATTTGTGTTTTATCAGTGGATTTTGTTCTTTCTTGTGTATTTGTGGTAGTGCTTATTGTTTTTCATATTCCAGATGCAGGACTCCCTTGAGAATTCCTTGCAGGGCTGATTGTGGTGATGAACTCCCACTGTGTTTGTTTGCAAATATACTATTTCTCCCTGGTTTCTGAAGGATAACCTTGCTGGGTATAGTATTCTTGGCTGGCTGTTTTTTTCTTTTAGTTTTTAGAATATGTCATCCCCTTTTCTTTCAAGGAAAATTCTGGGAAGTTTTCTGTTATTATTTCATTGAATAGATTGATGTTCAATGCTTTTACCTCCTTCCTCTTCTGGAACACCCATGATTTGGATGTTTGTGTGATTAAGGTTGTCTGCTAGCTCTCTTAAACTTTCTTCATTTTTTAAATTCTTTTTTCTTTTTCTCTGCCTGGATTATTTCATAAAGACCACCTTTGAGTTGAAAAATTCTTTCTTTTGCTCGCTGTAATCTGCTGCTTAAGTTCTCCATTGTGTTTTTTATTTCACTGAATGAGTCATTTCCAGGAGTTCTGCTACATTCTTTTTTAAGGTATTACTCTCTTTGTAAA
>NW_007751002.1:0-1736 GCF_000696425.1 Galeopterus variegatus | reverse complement strand
TGTGTGTGTGTGTGTGTGTGTGTGTGTGTGTGTGTATATATATATATATATATACAAGTATGTACACAAGTATATATCTTTCTTTTTCTTAGATAAATCATAATATACTATATAATTTTTCACCTTACTCTTTTTATGTAACGTTATATCTGTGTGATCACTCCATACCAGCATATAGAAATATTTCTATTCTCTTTCTACAGGTTCCCAGTAATCCATTGCTTATATATGCAGCATAGTTTATTCATACTGTTCCTTACTGATGAATGATTGATTACATCGTTGCCACTCTTTTGTTATAAATGACCCTGCAGTGGAAAACCTTGCACTTATCTCTCTTTTTATTTTTTCTGCATTGTTTTCAGAAGTGGGATTGCTGTGTATAATTTTGCTAAATAATGCCACATTTTTCCTTGATAAGGATTGTAGCAATTTTATTCTTACCAGTAATGTAGAATACCTGTTTTTGCTATAGCCTCACTACAGAGTATCTTCATATGATGTATCAGATTACTTTTAATTTAAATTTCTAGTGGTGTGAAATAAAACTTATATTTTAAATTATATATTATGCTCAGTACGACAAGCAAACAGAAAGGACATTATTGGGTGGGAGGGGGGAGAGGGAGGAGGGAGGGGGAGGTTTCGGTAATGGGCAACAATAATCAACCACATTGTATATTGACAAAATAAAATTTATTAAATAAATAAATAAATAAATTATATGTTATGCTCAATAAATTTGAATTATGTTTATTCTGATATGAAAACATTATAGGAAATTCATGATATAAAAACATAAGTGCAGGGTGGAAAGAGAAATGTTCTTTATGTTGTAAAAAATTATAGTTTGGATGTGTTAATGACGAGAATGTCACTCAATTTTTTTTAAACAGGGCACTTATCTCCAGATAATATTTTTATTATGGAGGTACAGAAGGAAGTAAAATTTACTAAGCTTGCAAATTTAACTCATTGGTTTTTAAAGGACCTTTTCCAGTTAACTTCTGAGTATTAATTCCTTATCCTCCTGCTGGCTTTTTTTTTTTTTTCCTTCTTTCCACTGTGTTTTTTTCCCCCTGTGTTTTGGATAAACGCGTAAGTTCTTAATTTATTATATAAAAATGAGTTTATGGTTATGTTTGTGCACCTGGATACTTAAATGGACTAATTCCTTTTGGACTTAGTAATTGTCTGCTTTTTATTAAAAGGAAAATAAAATAAAAAAAGGAAAAGGTGAGGGACTCAGTAACAACTTTTTATTTTTTAACCTTCAGCAAACATTGGACAGATGGGGTAACTTTTAAGTGAAACAACTGGTTCAACAATGGTCCTTTGATATATTTGTTTTGCAATTCTGCAAACTTCTGAACTGAGTAGCGAGAATCTGTAGTGTAGAAATTTGGACTCAATTTCCACTGGGCTGGAATTTTTTAATTCTAATGACAATTACAGGTAGCTCTAATATGGGTAGGTAGGGCATTCGATTGTTTTCTAACATTTTAATTAGGAAAAATTTTGAGGGAGAGGAAGATCAGAGAGGATATCTCTGGTGGTTACATGTCCAGGTGATATTGCTCAGTAGCATGGCAGTGGCGTGGGGGGCTAAATATCTGCTCATTTGTGCTGTTTTTCAAATAATTGGGTGTGTAAACTTGAATTTGGTACCAGTGAACTTTTGAGCTAATAGGTCTCAGCATACAATGAAAAAATAAACAACCTAGGGGCCAATGCAT
>NW_007751001.1:8563-9625 GCF_000696425.1 Galeopterus variegatus | reverse complement strand
GGGTCTAAAGGGTATCTTTAACTGCTTATGACCAAAACTGAACACTTGATTCCCACCCTCAGCTCCCCAAAAACACATCCCCTGCCATCTTCCATCTCAGGCCGAAGTCTGGAGTCATCCTTGAGTTCTCTTTTTCTCTCATGCCATCATCCAGTCATTCAGCAAAGCTTGTTATTTCTACCTAAAAATATAACCCTAATTTGTCACTTCTCATCCCTCCATTACTCTCACCTTTGTCCAAGACAGCAGCAGCTCCCTCTGAGACTCTCGCATTAGCCTCCTAACTGATCTCCCCATCTCCACCTTGCCCCTAAAATCTGAATAATCCTTTAAAACTGTAAGGCAGATCATGTCACTCACCTGCTCAGAACCTCCCAGTGGTTTCCTATGTCACTCAGGATAAAATCTACAGTCCCTCCCATCACCTAGAAGAATCTCATGTCACCTGGGTCTCCACCTCTCTGGCCTCAACTCCTACCCCTTCCCCACCGGCTCACTCAGCTCTGGTCACAGCAGCCTTGTTGCTGGTCCTCGAATGTGCCAACCACCACTCTCCTGACCCCTAAGTCTTCCCTCTATCTGCACTGCCTTCCCTCAGATACCTGCTTGACATTCTCCCTCACTTCAAATGTCATGTCCTCAGAAGGGCCCCTGTGACATATATACTTCTATTAAAGCGGAGGGTCCTAGCAGGATGCAGATGGAACACTCAGCTGCAATCCTCGGAGAGATCTTTTCATGAAGGTAGCATGCACGGAGGAAACTAAGAAGAGGTTTTGAGGCCCCCAAAGACTAGCAACACAGGGAGGCTGGCACCATCCTTAGTCCTGAGGGAACAAGATAAAAAAATGGTGTCACCAGACCCTTCTGAGAGCTGGAGCCGTGGGGGCAGAGTGCTTGGTGGAGTTGTGGCTGTGGGAAAGCAGCCATGCAGAGTTGTGGCCAAGCAGAGAGCAAGATCAGCAAATGCCCTGCTCTCTTCTCACCTCACATGGGTCTCCTGCTGGTGCCTCCTTTGGGCCAAATCCAATGGGAGGACAGAGGACAAGGACACCCTGATGA
>NW_007751001.1:5163-6767 GCF_000696425.1 Galeopterus variegatus | reverse complement strand
CAGCTCACGGGCCTCTGCATCTCCTCTCACTGCCTGGAGGTTGAGGATGTGCAAAACCCAAGAGTGCTTTGAAAACATTGGCTGGAAAATGCCTTGTCTCTACCAGCAGTGGACGATGCCAAGTGCCTTCCTGGAACCCTGTATCAGGCCTTCAGGAGAAGTGGGGTGAGGGATGGGAAACTGCTTGGTGGCCTAGAAGCTGAGCAGAATCCTTGAAATGTTATCACAGAGAGGGCCAGCCATCCCCCCAGTATCCATTCTTTCCTTCCAGAGTCACAAGTCTGAACTGGGCACATGGAAACCCAGATTAAGGCCATATTTCTAGGCTCCTTTGCAGCTAGGAGTGGCCAATGAGGTGTNTTGACTACGTGAAAATGATGCTAATTACAGTCATTTATGTGAACCGCTTACCTTTTCTGCCTAATTACCAGGCAGCACAACAATTATGTAGACCTTTAACTAATGTCAACCTAAACTTTGTTGTAAGTTTTATTTGATTATAACCATAAGAGCTAAAAACAACAGCTTAGTCCAGCAATGAGTTGGTTGCTCACGGACGGAGGTTCTCTGTCCAGAATTTAAAATTAGAGAGGAACTATGGTCCTTATCAGCTACTGCCTGTTTTACTAGTGGTCTTCCAGGTATAAAGGGTTCATCTGGACAAGGAGCTCCTTGAGGCAGAAACTATCTAATTGTTCATGGTATCATTAGCCCTTCCTCGCACAGAGCAAGCTCAGCACTGGGCAGAGTGGGGACCTTCGTCAGTGTTCACCTGCTGTGCTCTCCCTAGAAGTGATGGTCTCAGCTCACGGGCCTCTGCATCTCCTCTCACTGCCTGGAGGTTGAGGATGTGCAAAACCCAANTGCTGGTGCCTCCTTTGGGCCAAATCCAATGGGAGGACAGAGGACAAGGACACCCTGATGACGCAGTCCATGGAGTTCAGGCTCGAGAACACAGAATAATACATTCCTTCTGCTAGACCAGCAGCCCCTTCACCCTCTATCTCCTTATTATGCCTTGTTTTCTTCATCAGACTTATCACCAGCCAATACACATTGATATTTGTCAATCCTCAGTCTCCCTCCTCTAAAATGTCAACCATGGGGGCAGGACTTTGCTTGGTTCACTACTGATTCTCAGCACCTAGAACTGCACCTGGTATACAGCAGATGCTAACATTCTTTGTTGAATAGATCAATGAATAAATGAGCTCGTAATGACACACATATATTATTTATTATGTCCTAGGCACATCCTTAGGCTGAGGAAGTGAAAGATTAAGCAATTTGCTTAAGCTCACCCAGCTTAAATGGTGGAGGCGTGAAGCATTTTGACCCCAGAGCTCAAGCGCTTGACCACTCTCGTGCGCCACGTCCCAGTATGAAGAGGGTTTGGTGGGGAACTTCAAGAGAGGCCATTGCAAGCACAGCCCACCGGATGGAGGGAGCCAGGGCCTCCTACGTACTGCAAAGGGGTGGTTATGACTGGAGCTGAGAGTGGCAACCAATAAACTACACTGTGTAACAGTGAAAATTAAAAACATTGACTACGTGAAAATGATGCTAATTACAGTCATTTATGTGAACCGCTTACCTTTTCTGCC
>NW_007751001.1:2875-3357 GCF_000696425.1 Galeopterus variegatus | reverse complement strand
CACCACACCAAGGGTTGCGATCCCCTTACCGGTCACGAAAAAGACAAAAAAAAAAGAAAAAGTAAGTAGCAAACTGCCTTGTAACTAACACAAAGGTGATACAGGAAGTGGGAAGCAGGTTGAGATCCTGTTCTCAGGTACATGTGACATATTACTTAGCCCATGGATGACCCAGGGTTACCTGAAAAATGATGTTGTTTCAGGGATAACTTGGAGCAAAAAATTCTAAAGCTTCTAATAACAATTACTTTAAAAAAAACAAACAACTTCTTGCAGCCTAACTTAAACATACCCACCTCTGCAGAGAATTGCTGTACTAGATGATTGTTAAGGCCCTTCCTGCTCCAGGCCCGGTGCTTTCATGGCCCAGTTGAGCATTTCTGCCTCTTTCCCATGCTGCCTCTCTCAGTACCTTCTCTTACCCATTCAAAAGGAGAGACGACTTCTCTTTGGTGTGAAGCATAGCCCCTAGTCTAACCTCT
>NW_007751001.1:0-1193 GCF_000696425.1 Galeopterus variegatus | reverse complement strand
AGAACAAATGGGGAAACTGAGGGTCAAGAAAGCTGAATGATTTATCCAAGATCAAACTATTGTCAGTGACAAATCCAGGATTCCAAACCAGATGTGTGTTCCCCAAGGTGCCTTGAACACAGTGAGTATCTTGAATTTTCTGGGTGTTCAGTAAATGCCTGTTGAATTGAGATTTAATTTCCAATTTAAAATCAATCTTTAGTCATAGAATCATATCATTTTAAAGCTAAAAGAAATTGGAAAGAATCATTTAACCAACCTTTGGCCCCCATAACAGTTAGGAAGGCCAAGACAGAGAGATCAACAGAAGTCTCCAAGATCCCGGAGCAGGGTGGGGCAGGACTCCAGCTCTCCCACCTCCCATCACATGCATCTCCCAGGTTCAGGGGTGCCCTTCTGCTCTCCCAGGGACAGCACATCTCCCCTCTCTCTAGCCCACGACACTGGCGATCGCTCCTCATTCGTGAAGTCTATCCTCCCTTGGCTTTCAAGCCAACGCTGGCTCCTGGCTTTCCTCCTACTTCATTGCCTGGTCCCTCCAGTCTCCTCGTGGGCCAGCTCTCTCTCTATCTGTATGGTATTTTGTGTGGCTTTGGGGGCCTTTGTGACTTCTTTTTGCCCCTGGAAAACTAGGTCAGGCCCAGGTGGGGGCCTGGAGTGAACCCCTGGAAGGTGAACACCAGCTTAGGTCACCAGAATAGGAAAGGCTCCCATGACAATAACAGGAATGTATTGTGTATAAACAGTGGACTTTGCTTACATCATTTCACCAAACCCTCTGAATAGTCCTGAGATATACATGATTACTATTCCAGCTTCACAGATGGGGAGACCACAGCTGGGAAGAGTTAGGGGCCTTGTCCACAGTCACATGGAGAGTAAATGGTAGAGCCCGGACTGAACCACTGTGCAACTCTGCCTCTTAGGAGCAGGTGGTGTGGCACATCCGTGGGCTCTATCCCCTCAGCAATGGAGACAGTCCTCAGTGTGACATGATCCTACAAGGGGGGGAAATGAGTCTGCACACACGTTACCATTCAAGTTCAAATTGTTTGAGGCCCACACCCTGTGCAGTTGCGTCTGGGGTCTACAGCCATGTTCCAACTCCTTTCTTCTTGTTTTCACCTGGGATTTAGCAAACTGCCCTATGTTGCTCCATTTGCTAGTGATGGTACTGAGCCTTATGTGTTTTC
>NW_007751000.1:7865-9625 GCF_000696425.1 Galeopterus variegatus | reverse complement strand
GAGATAGTAAATTTAGTAACCTCAAGATGAAGTGTAATCATGTATTTTAGAGATCAGCTCTTGTAATCTGGTGAGCCCCAAAATATGGTTCTAAAACGTAAGCTGATCTCCGTATTCTAGTGCTCAAGTTCTGCTATTTAATATAATAATTACAATAATATAATAGTGGTTTTCAACATTGTTGTGTTCTGGGCTGTTATTCAAACTCCCATGCAAATTATAAGTTAAATTGGACTATATTTTTTGACTCTAACCAGTTTTCAGTCACATCTCCTATTCTGAAATTAAATTTGGTTATCCTCTTTTAGTGTGACTTTCCTTTCTGGTAACTGTCACCGGCTACTCAGGTCCACCAAATAGAATGTGTAACGGACGGATTCTTATTAACAGCCATTGCACCAGTGACTGAGGACTAGGGACAGACGCTGTTTCCCCACGTTCCCTTCCAGGCCCCGGCCAATCTTTCTAATTTCCAATTTACAGGGGCTGAAGGTTTCAAGTAACAGAGGTGGCCGGTTGGGGGACAAGTTGATGCTGTCTTTCGGATGCTTTTATCAGAGTTTGAAGACTGAAGAGTCCCGTCAGAAATGATAGCTCCCCCATCACTTCGGGGGCCGCAGCCCACCATGAGGTACAGGAGCTTGTCCTCACTGACAGCACACACGTATTTTGGGGCTTTCAGAGGAGTCAGGGAGAGGAACGCCCTGCCAGCCCGGGCTGGTGATGGGGGTGGGCCCTCAGCGTTTACTTCTCTGCCTCTCAAGGGTGAGGCAAACTTACAGCTTCCCATGTATCCAGGCTTCTGGGCTGGGACAAGCTGTCTGGTCGCACGTGCATTGGCCTGATCAAATTTCGCTTTCTCTTCTTGGCTTAAAAATGCCTATAGTTTTACCTTCTTGGGATAGGGTGAGGGAGGGAGTTCATTCAGTCCGGTCACCCCTACAAACAGACCTCTCCCTCTCCTCTTCAGTGGTTCCCATCTGCCTTTAGACTCAAGTTCCTGGGAATGAGTCTCATCTCCATCCCGTTTGAGCTGCGAGATATTGGGCAGGAGGGAGGGCCACCTGTAAGCCCCAGGTTCCCAGTAGAAAGGAGATGGTGCAGAAGTTGGGAGAGTGCTTGGCACACAGCACTTAATCAGCATGTATTAGCTGTCGTTATTATGCGACTGCCAGCCACCCTCACCTCTAACCCTCACCCTGAGAGTAAGAGGAAGGAAGAGGACCCATCAGTCAGTGAGAGAAGCAGACTCTGAATGTTGCACATTATCACTGACACCTGCCAGGGTCCACACTCACACATCTGGGTATCCGACTGTTTGCTGATTTTTCACCAAAGTCTGCCTTTCCAACTGTGCCCCACAGAAGTAGCATCCGATGCCTTCCCCACCCTAGTCCTCTCCTGCCTCCATTCCCTCTTCCAGTCCTCCACTCTCCAGGCACAGAACTGTCCACCTGCTGCCTCCACTCAATATCTATACCCACACCCACCTATAAATTCTAAAACCTGGAATAAAATGTGTGCTTTCAGCAACCATGTTAACAGCCTGAGCCCAGGGGCAGGAACAGGCTGCCCTTGAGGCCCGAGGCAGGGATGGGGAGGAGGTTCCTGTGAGCTGGGAGACTTGCCTTGAAGCTGTATTTGCAGAGTGTATGGAGAATATGCAAATGTGTGGGTGGTTTTGGAGGTACTGGTGGAGATTATGGGGCCTAAACCTATCCCTGCCCCAACCCCTGCTCCGGTGAGAAATGTTTCCAGCC
>NW_007751000.1:5815-7133 GCF_000696425.1 Galeopterus variegatus | reverse complement strand
TTTTGGAGGTACTGGTGGAGATTATGGGGCCTAAACCTATCCCTGCCCCAACCCCTGCTCCGGTGAGAAATGTTTCCAGCCCCCTATCAAGTTTCCTTGACTGTACCCTGTATCCCCCATGGTCAGCTGGTCATTGACAGCCAACAGCAGTGAGGGGCTGTTGCTGCTGCAACATGGTGGGGGGCATTGGGGGTCGGGGTACCACCCTGCTGTGACTGTTGGCACGGGGCACATTCTAGTTTATCCACATTTGAATATGCTTTGGAGCTAACCTGGGGCCATAACCATCACACAAGCTTGTCATGTTCTCAGGTTAGCCCAGAAAAGCATATCAGATGGAAAAGTATTTTTTGGAGATCTGAACAATTGATAGTTATCCTTAAGTAATGCAGAGGCTGCTTTTAAACTGATTTTTTGATGCATTGTTTTGTAATTGCTCAGTTATTCATTTCAACAGACATTTGAATATTGTGGCAATATCTTCATGTCTCTACAGCTAGCATGTAAGTTGACAGGGAAGACTTGTCTCATTCAGTTTGAGTCACTGCTATAGGGATGAGCATATTGCTTTGCTAATAATCGTTCACTAAAACAACTTAATGTCTAATATCTCCTGTGTCGTCATCATTTATAACTGAAACAACTATTTATTCTTCATAGATAGAAAGTTAGGTGTTTCATTTAAAAATAACTCTTTAAGGAGTGGCATGAACAGTACCTAAGGGTAAAACCAACGTGATTCACTGGAAAGTCGTTCCCCATCTCTAAGTTCCACCCGGGTTCCAACTATAATCCCGAAAGTGATGCCAGCACGGCCAGATTGACCGCAGTTTTGTCCCCGGCGTCCTAAAGGCGCTGACAGGTTATGAGGGATTTTCTCTCAAGCTTGCAAGGGCTCCCCTGTGACTTAGGAACACACCGGCTCCCCAAGGGGCCTGCCTCCCGCTTCTGATGGGCCACAATTAAGCTCGGGCTACCGGAGAGCCCGCTGGGCAGCTTTGGGACGCCTGGCGCCCAGCTCCCTTCCTCCCCACCTTCGACAGCCGGTGGCAGCAGGCGCGGCCCCGGACTTGGCAGGCCCGGCCCTTCCGAGCGCGCTCGGCTCCTCCTCCCGCCGGCCCGGCCCAGCCTGGCGCGTCTCCGTCGTGGGGACCGGGCGGTGTCCAGACTCGCCCGCATTCGGGCGGTTGGTGGCGGTTCCCGCAGGGTCAGCCCCAAGAGCACCCGAGTTAGGGGAGCCTCCGGCCCCAGGAGGAGAGGAGGGGCGGGGGACGCCTGGGCTCGAAGTCGCGGGTTTGTTGGGGGGACGTGAAGACGC
>NW_007751000.1:0-961 GCF_000696425.1 Galeopterus variegatus | reverse complement strand
TTCGGTGGGGGCTACGCTTTTACTTCTCTGAGGAATTAAAAAATAAAGCATCTATTGTGTTACCTTGTTATCTCACACTTATTTATTACTTATGTCTTGAATGATAGCAGAGGCAAAGTTAAAAATGATGAGTTACATAATCTCAATATCGAATAATAAGAAACGCTAATGCATTACAGGAGACAAACTTTTTTTTTTTTAGAGAAAATGACTTTGTGTTATGTGTGTACGTGTATACTCATATAGTATATGATATAATGGGCAGTATCCTTGACTGCAGTTTCTTGAAAATGTATGAATTTTCTTCATATCACCATTAGCTCTTGATGTTCTTGATGGGACAGTATTCACCTGCATCCTTGCCCATACTGGACTATCCCAACTTATGGAGATAGATCATAGGGAAACCTGTACAATATGGTAGAGAATCTTTAGGAAGTACTTTGAGATCTGTGTATTAGTCTGTTTTTGTTGCTTATAAGAGAAATACCTGAAACTGGGTAATTTATAAAGAAATGATATTTAGTGCTTACAGTTTCAGAGGCTGGTAAGTCCAAAGTCCAGGGAACAGATCTGGTGAGAACCTTGTTGATGGTTAGTGATTCTTCACAGCAAAGCGTGGGTTACATGGCAGATGGCAGAAACAGAGAGAGAGAGAGAGAGCTTCTCAAGTGCTCTCTTTATAAAGCCATGAGAACCATGCCCTTGACTACCATTAAACCATCAAATGGATTAATCCATTTGCTATGGCATGGTCCTCACAATTTAATCACCTCTTCAAGGCCCCACCTTTCAATTACTATAATGGGACTTTTCACCCCCAACAGTTACAGTGGGGATTAAGCTTCGGTGAGTTTGTGGGAACACTCAATCCACAGCATCCCACCGTGACTCCCCAACGCTCATGTCATTTTCACATACAAATACAGTCATTTTATCCTCATAGTCTTAACTTATTTCA
>NW_007750999.1:9369-9625 GCF_000696425.1 Galeopterus variegatus | reverse complement strand
ATTTATTCCTTTTAGTGGAAGAATAGTATTCTATTGTGTAAAAGTGCCACTTTTAAAAAATCCATTTATCCATTGTTGGGTAGCTAGGTTAATTTCATATCTTGGCTATTGTGAATAGTGCTGCAATAAATATGGGTATGCAGATTTTTATTCAACATACTGATTTCATTTAATTTGAATACATAACTAATACTGAGATTGCTGGATCAAATAGTAGTTCTATTTTAGTTCTATTTTTATTTTTTGAGAAACTTCT
>NW_007750999.1:1508-4838 GCF_000696425.1 Galeopterus variegatus | reverse complement strand
AATAAACCCCCCTTAAATAATTTCCAAATAAAACTGAACTCAACCCAAAGGAAAAAATAATGGGAGTTCAGTGAGAGAGACTCCCTGGGGAGAAAAGCAGCAACCCATGGAAGTGGGAGTTCAAGGAGCCTGGGTGTGTGGGTACCTCATGCCACAGTTCCAGAAGCCATCGTTCTCTCTGAGGTGAGTCTACTGTGGAAACCCCCGCTTTTGATGCCAAGTATGTTAAAGTCAAATGAACATATAGAGACACAAATCTTTAAAAAATACTTTTTATTTGGGAAAAACAGAATTTCAATCTGGGACACACACATTGCCTGGGGTGGTCTCTGGTATGGCCAAAGAACAAAGAAAGGGTTGGGAGTTTTACTGGAGAGAAAAATACTATGTATTGTTTTAAAAGGAAGCTCATTGGTTGGCACTAGCAAAGTTTTTGGAAGCTAGTAAGCTCTGATTGGTGAGTCAACGGTGGTAGGTAATGCTAGTCTCCGAGTCATGGCAGGTTGTCCCAGTAGCTACTAGGTAAAACTGGTCTTACAGTTGCACCAAGCTGTTTTAGCAGCTGGGCTTGAGGAAAATTTTTGGAGCAAGTGCTATGTCCCCCAAGGACTTTTTTCCCCCTGGCCCCTCAACTCTGGTTTAATCTGGGTATGACGAGAGCGACTCAGTTTGTATAACCAACTTTTGTAGCATCATCTGTAGGTACTTACTCATTTTGATTGCCTGGGAAGAGGTAAAAAGATTTGGTCATAATTTGTCTTTCAAGTGAGGGTGTCTGGGTTTTTATACCTGGTTCTTCAAATGATTGTAGAACCTAAAAATAAAAAGAGTTTTGAGTTCTGCCCCTCAAGCAGAAATAGAGAACCCATTGTACCATGAGCCAACATGATAAGTATGATTGGGACTGAGGACACTTGCAGGGATGTGAGGGGAGAAGAGCTGTAACAACTCTTAGAAGGGACCAAGCCCTTAATTATTTTGTCAAGTTCTACTGACACCCAAAACTTGATACCCCAAATCAGAGCCTAAACTTTATCTTCAAATGAATTGCTACAGAATCCAAGATCTCAATGTTATGGACTGAATTGTGTCTCCCCCCCACCCCCCCGCCAAAATTCATGCTGAAGCCAGTACCTCAGAATGTGACTGATTTGGGAGATAGCGTTTTATAGAGCTGATTAAGTTAAAATGAGGCTGTTAGTATCAGCTCTAATTCAGATTGACTAGTGTCCTCCTAAAGAAAGAAAGTTTGGACACACAGAGAGACACCAGGGACGTGCACAAACAGAGAAAAAACCCTGTGAGGATACAATGACAAGGCAGCCATCTGCAAGCAAAGGAGATACAAATCAGAAGAAACTATTCCTGCCAACAATTTGATTTCAGACTTCTAAGCTCCAGAACTGTGAGAAGATAAATTTCTGTTGTTTAAATCACCCAGTCTGTGGTATTTTGTTATGGCAGTTCCAGCAAGCTGACATACCCATCCAATCAACTGTTTCTGATCCTAATGTTTTAAAAAAGTGTTTTATTGAGGTAGAATTGATATTTAATAAACTGCACATATTTAAAGTACACAATTTGATAAATTTTGACATGTTCATACACCCATAAACTATCACCACAATTAATATAATAAAATGAACATATCTATCACCTTCAAAAAATTTTCGTGACCTTTTTTAATCCCTCCTATTCCAACTGCCTCTCAATTCCAAAGAAAATATTGATAGGCTTCTTGTCAATATAGACTGGTTTGTATTTTAGACAATTTTATGTAAATAAAATAATGCAGTGAGTATAACTTTTGGTCTCACCTATTTAACTCGGCATAATTATTTTGAGACTCATCCAAGAACAGTATTTTTTTATTGAGTACTATACCATTGTTTGGATATACCACAAATTATTTATCCTTTGAACTATTGACGGACATTTAAATTGTTTCTAGGTTTGAACTATTACATATATAGATGTTATAAATATTCATGTCAAATATTTGTATGAACATACACTAATATTTGTTGGAATTTACAGAGCAGAGATTGTTGAGTCATGTGGTAGATGGGTAATTAGCTATTTAAGAACCTTCTGAAATATTTTCCAAAGTGATTGTGCCATTTTACATTCCCATCAGCAGCATCTGAGAGTTACAGTTTCTCCACATACACTCCAACATTTGGTGTACTCAGTTTTTTACATTTTATCCATTCTAAAAAGTGCTCATTATTATTAATTTTAATTTTAATTTGCTCTTTCCCCATGACTCATAAAGTTGAATATTTGCTTATGTGTTACTTTGCCATGAGAATTTTTTTGTGAAATGTGTTTCCAAATCTTTTGAATTATTTTAGTTTTTTCTTTTTTGTATTTGAATTTTGAGAATTCTTGTTCTTTATATATTATAAGCAAAATTTTATATATTATTAATCTTTACATATTATTAAAGTTTTTTATATATTATCAATTGTGCATATAAAAATTTACATATTTTCTCTCACTTTATAGTTGTCACTTCAGTCTCCTAGTTATGTCTTTTGATGAGCAGACAATCTCATTTTTCGTGAAGTCAAATTCATCATTTTTAATAGATTGTGCTTTTGGTGTCATGACTAATAAATATTTGCATAACCCAAAGTTATTAATTTTTTTTCCTAATTTCTATTCTAGGAGATTTAAAATTATAGGTTTTGTATTTAGGTATAGTTTATATTAGGGGTTAGTTTTTGTATATGGTTCTAGGGTGAATAGGAGTTCTTTTTTTAACATATGTGTATATTCCAATTGTTACTGTACCATTTATTAAAAACTATTTCTTTTTCACTAAATCATAGTTTATATTAGGGGTTAGTTTTTGTATATGGTTCTAGGGTGAATAGGAGTTCTTTTTTTTAACATATGTGTATATTCCAATTGTTACTGTACCATTTATTAAAAACTATTTCTTTTTCACTAAATTGTACTTATAATTTTGTCAAAAATCAGTTGTCCATATATATTTGACTCTATTTCTGGAGTCCAAATTATTTGCCATTGACATCAATACCACACTCTCTTGATTACTGTAGCTTTATTATATCATTGAAATTCAGTAGTATTAGTCTTCTAACATTGCTCTTGGCTAACATAGATTATTTGCATTTTTATAGGAGATGCAGAAAAACATATCAGTTGTATTAGAAATGCCTGGTAGTATTTTTTCAGTAATGCCTTAAATTGAATCTATATACCAACTTGGGGAAAAATAATACTTAATAGCAGTGAATCTTCTCTTTTTTTTTTTGTCTTTTTTCCGTGTCCGGCAACGGATCGCAACCCTCAGTGTTGCCC
>NW_007750999.1:0-891 GCF_000696425.1 Galeopterus variegatus | reverse complement strand
AGTGTTGAGTAGAACTAGTGAGAACGAATAACGTCTTCATCTTATTCCTAATTTTAGGGGATAAACATTCAGTATTTTGCCATTAAATATGGTGTTAGTTACAGTGTTTTTGTAGTATTGTTTATGACTGCAAGGAAGTTCTCCTCCTAGGTTGCTGAGAGTCTTATAAGGGATGTTGGATTTTGTTAAATGGTTGGGTGTTTGTGTCTACTGAGATGGTTATATGGATTTTATTTTCTTTATTTCTTCTTTTTTCTTTTTCTTTTTTTTTTTTCATGTCTCAACAGTTTCATCCCATTTCTCTTTGTGAACATAAGTAATTATAATGGTTGATTTTTCAAATATTAAACCAACCGTGAAGTCCTGATTTTAAAAAAACAAAACTAAAAAATATAATATGTTGTGTTTTAATTTACATTCAGTTAAAATGAATTTGTGAATTCCATTTTAATTTCTCCTTTGACTTATGTGTTATTTACAAATGTATTATTTGATTGCCAAATATGCAGAGGTTCTTTAGAGACCTTTCTACTATTTGCTTTATAATTTTATTTATTTATTTATTTATTNCCACTGCGCTTCAGTGAATCTTCTAACCACAGATATAATACACCTCTTCACTTATTTGAGTCTTTAGTTTCTCTCACCATGCATCATGCTTTCCAGTGTTGTACCAGTCTTTATTGTCTTTTCTGATATTTATCCCTAAATATTTTATATGTTTGGCATTATTGTAAATACTAGTTCTCATTGTCAGTATATAGAAATTCAATTCATTTACTAATATTGAGCTTATATTATGCAACCATGCTAATCTCACTTGTTTCTAGTTGCTTTTTTATAGATCACATTAGATTATTTCAATAGATAGTCAGGTCTTCTGAAAACATG
>NW_007750998.1:0-9626 GCF_000696425.1 Galeopterus variegatus | reverse complement strand
GTTTGAAGCAGATTATAATGGATTTTTTTATCATTATTTTCACCATTGGTAGGTAGGGGTGATAAAAATATCCATGATAGGAGCTGGCTGGTAAATGCATGTAGAACATGGTTTGTAGATCACAGACAATAGTTTGTTAAGAAGATTTCTGTTCTAACACCATAACCACCAAAAGTCACAGATGTCTTGAGGATATAAACAGGTGGGGAGGTTGTGCTTAGATCCTAAGTCCCCGATGCCCCATAATTTCAAAGCAATCCAATGGGTGATGCTTAGGCCAAATGGATTGAGCCTCTTTTCTTGAGATACCCAACCATCTTCCAGCTCTAGGAAGAGAGAGAGGCTGAGAGGTTATCAGCCATCTGAATCTCTTTCATAGCTGCTCCTGTCCCCTATGGAGGGGAAAAGCAAAGCAAGTTGGAGGAGTTAATTCAGGAGGACTCTTTGACTTAACCTAGAAGATACATGAGGGGAAAACAAACAAGTGTGTTCATGTGGTAGGGAAAGAATGGTGTAGAAGAAAATGAATAACATAGGGGGAGGAAGATTAATTTTTGTTATCTCTTTTCTTCTTTAATCCTTGTTTACTTGTAGACCTAGCAGTGCCGTAAAAGTAGCAGATGCTCTATAAACATTTATTGTTTTTGATGATGATTGTTTAACTGAGAGCTACTTTCTACAGTGAGGTTTTAAGTGAACCATCTGTTATGCAAGTAGAATTATAGGTAAAATGCATTTGGTAAAAGAAGGATTATAAATTACCTCAGCCCTCTGTTTACATGTTTCTCTGCGTAGAGCATGGCCTAATAATTTTTTAACATCTGTAGGCATTATTGACCTGCTTCTGTTCTAATTCTTTAAAAATAACTATTAACTGAAAGGGGAAGAAAGTAAATGAAAGCAATATGGAATGCTGTGTGGTTGGGCAAAACAAAGTAGAGTGGTTTTAAGTTCACTGCATTCTGTTTGTCTTCTGTTAAAAGACTAGCTTGCTTATTACTGTAGATTTTTACCCCAAAAGTGGGGCTGTATTACAAAGGAGGGAAGCATATGATAAAAGCCTTTTGTACAACATAGAATGAGTAAAAGCAGCTTTAGTTCTGGATATGGTAAATGGAGAACACCATTTTCTCTGGGAAAGCACTTTCTTGTGCCTGGCTGGGTGAGCTTTGTCCAGTCCAAATCAGCAGATACACATGGCTGTCCTTCTCTCATGGCCCCAAATCAGAGTTCAGTTAAATCAGTCAGGGTTAGAAATATAAAGTAAGACTCCTTTTGCCATAGTAAATTTGATGTGGTGAAATTTTGGATGGGTGGGGGGGGGGGTGCAAAAAAGTAAATTGCAAGATGTTTTTCCCTTTTTGATGTGCTCACTAGGTCTAACTATCTTTATTGCCAGGTCATGAATCTTATCAATGAGGAGGCAGTAGATGTGATTCCTTTGGGCAGGATCTTTTTCTGCCCTGTTTGGAGTCTCCTTTGCTGAGACAAGTGGTAGGACATGCTCTTAAGGAAGGCAGTTTGCATTAAGAGGCTCTGTTTATTAAGAAGCTACTAGGGGACATCTGTGTTCTCTTATCTTTGTCATCTATTGCTCCAAGCATCCCTGTGCCAGCCCCATTTCACAGAGGAGAGAACAGGATCTCAGAGCTTGGGTGAATTTCCTGAGGTTATACAGATAATTAATGGCAGAATCTAGATTCAAACATGCATCTTCTGACCACATGTTCTTTTAGTAGGTAAACTTGTAGGAGCTTATTGACTCTTTCCACAAAGGTCCTAGTTTTATTCTTAATTCTCTATTGTTAGCATGTGAATTTTTCACAGCAGATTATCAGACTCAGTACTTTTCTGGGTCATTTGTCTTTACCATCTATTGATTTGTGTTGAAAAACTGAAAGTTAAATATCAAATCAATCTAATGTCAGAAAAATTCACATATGTGTGTGTGTATACCTGTACATACACACATGCATATAGATTCTGACATAGTATATACCAAGGATAAGAGTAGGAGATTTGGGGGTGTTTTGCAGTTCTTGCTTTTTAGTGTTTTTTTTTTAGTTCCTTTGCAGTTCTCCCTTTTTATGAAAAATGGAATGTTTATCATTTTGTGGTTTTTATCAGTGACTTTGAGCATGGAACCAGAATTGGTTTGAGTTTATGAGGAAAGCTTTTTTGGAGGGAAAACCTTTTGTTAAAGGCCATCTGAGTACTGGGATAAAAAGAAAAATATATAAAGATCCTACTCTTGAGTCAAACCACTCTCATGAGGGCCACAGACAAGGTGACAAATAACTGTGATTGATTATGCTGTTGTGAGTGCCTAGAGCTTGGCAAGAAAAAAAAGACAGGTTCCTACTCTTCCATGTGAAAAAATTTTTTAGGCTTTAATGCTTGGCTTAAATGTCTTTTTTTCCCTCAACGTTTTCTGTCTCTCTCTCACAAGCAGAATTAATTGCTTTTCTGTAATAAAGCATCTGCATATTTCTTATGCACTTCTCATATTTATTTATTTATTTATTAAAAAGATGACCCGTAAGGGGATCTTAACCCTTGTCTAGGTGTTGTCAGTACCGTGCTCAGCCAGTGAGTGAACCGGCCATTCCTGTGTAGGATCTGAACCCATTGCCTTGGTATTATCAGCACCATACTCTCCTAAGTGAGCACGGGCCAGCCTGCCCTTCTCATATTTATTGACCAAAATGCGTTATGATCAAAATATTAATTAGGGTAAAAGCAAGCGATGTGGGTTAGAATAAAATGTTAAGAACTTGAGAATTGTGTGTGTGTATTTGTGTCTTTAATATCAATATAAGTAGGGATTATGGAAAGGGGGCTGCTTGCTACTTTCCATTATTTTTTGCCTGTTTTCTGAATGGCATTATCAATAGTGTGTGAAAAAGTTAGAGAGCCTGTCACATTGAAGTCAGCAACTCCTCCTAGTCTATATTTTTTGGATATGGAAAAGTAGATGATTATGTATTTTGGAATCAACCAGATAGAAGGTTTTACTTTGCTTGTGTAGCAGCTACCATATTCAAATGTTAGTCATGCTTCTACAATTGAAGGGCATTCTCTTATGGTTCACTCAGGATCTTTGTCATAATCATTTAAGGGTTTTTCCTATGTGGGGGGAAAACCCTCATTGAGCTTTGAAAGGAATAGCTTTCACATTTCTCAGGGTGGCAGTGTGTGTGTGAAGTGTGCATAAAAAGAAGGAAATCTGTATAATAGAAGAATGGCTGCCTTTAAATAGTAAGTATTTATGTTTAATATTATGTTCTGAGATCAAGTTTTGAAATGCATAAATATTTAAGTGGCTGATTAGAAGTCGTTTGGGTGAGCTACTGTAACTAACAGTGCATCAGGCAGTTCTGTCAGCTTGCCAGGAACAATGAATGAAAAGGGAAAGAGACAGACATTTTCCAAGACTTACATTTCAGGAAGCAAGATATATGATACTGTTTGAATCTTGGCTTAGTTGTCTATTGTTAAAATTTCTTACTCTTGTGTAATATTCAGAGGTGAAGGTCCCAAAGTGTTTTTATTAAAAAAGAAAAATCAATAAAGAAGCCACTTTAAAGAGCAAGATATGCATCCATTATGCTAACTGTTCATGCATAATACATCCACATACATGCAGTTTCTTTGAGACAGAGTGGCAAGTGGTTGTGCCAGAGAAAAAGTAATTACTTAGCAGTTTGAAAGTGAAAATGAGTCTCTTATTAACAGCAATCTATCCAGAAACAAAGAGCAAGGATCTCTGTTCTGATGACATGTGTTTCCATCTAACACACAATACCTAGAATTTGGAGAATGCTGCAAGACAGCTTTAGGGGGCAGCTACTACTTCTTTATTGCCTGTGAAAATTGGAGGGAAAGAACTTTGAATTGGAAGAAAGAAGAACACCAAAAGAGAAAGAGAGTGAAAGGAATTTCATCCTAGTGGGAATGATTTAATGTGTTATATTCTTTAAGGATAAGGTTGTAGAAATCCAGAAGGCACAGTTGAGTTCTAGCCAAAATATCTCAGGGAAATATTTTAAATTTTAAAATAGTGTAACTGGACATAAAAGGAATGAACTTCTAGAAAAGTGGTGTAGGGTTAAAACTCTTCAACCTTACTGTCATAGCCTTTGCTATATGTTCCTATAGTGCAGTATTTCTCTCATATCCAGTGTCCTTATAAATTGCTTGTTTCATTGTTGATCTTTCTTGGTAGATGGTAAGTTTTGTGAGAATGCATTGTCTATTATGTTCCCCATTGTATTCCCCCTTCCCCCACAGTGTTTAACACAGTGCCTGGCACCTGTAGGGGCTGTGTAAATTTGTTTCTCAGAGGAAGGAAATAGAAACATTCAGTGATTACAGTAGATATTTGCTTAGAAGTCTGATTCAGTCAACTGTAAGGTAGTTCCCTGTGTATAAGATTGTCCATTCTCTTGGTGTTGTGTGTATTGTAGTGCATGTAGGCACTTCTTGGGTCCCAAACTGCCCTTTCAATAGGCTAGCAACCCTGTTTTATTTGTGCACCAGGGAGATAAAAATTAATGTTTATTTTAGTGGAAGTTAGACATAATTCAGAATGTTAAGGTTTTCCTTGCATAAAATATACACTGCACAAAATATAAAGATGTCTTGGTATCTACATTAGTTTTCTGTACTTCTGCTGAGCCCTTTTAAACAGACGTTGTAGTGTTGACAGTAGTTGGTTGAGATGTGAGGGATAAAGATAAACTGCCCATTTGGGGGTTGGGGGGAGGACAGGGAAGATGCCAGTTCTTACTGGAAAGACTTTCCTCTGCAAATCAGTCTGCCAGTGCTCTAAGATTCTGGTTTAATTTCAGAGGCCAGGTATCTGCCTGGATAAGGCTCAAGGAAGAGGTCTGGAAAATAGCCAGGGCTTCTAATATTAAGGGCTTTCAAAACCAAGCAAGGCCAACCTCTGAACAATTCACCACTTCATAAAGAGCCAAAATAGAGACTCTGAGGTAGATGTAATGTTAACCAGCTTGCTTAAACCAGCCAGTACTCGTCCTGCTGGGTTCTACCCCAGCCTTGAGCTACAGAGAGTGGTTGGGCATCATAATTAAGAGATGTGGGCCCAAGAACATCTGTTGCTATTGCAAAGTCTTCATGAGCAATTCTCACACAAAAAGAAGCAGTTTTTACAAATGGTGCAGCTGCGTGAGCAGGGAAGAGGAAGGGGTGGAATGGGTGAGGGGCTTCTGTGTGGTGTAAAGATAAAATATTCTTCTGATAAGGCCCATAATCCTTGCTAACTCCTCCCTGTTGGTAGAATGAGAGAGAAGTTGCAAGATATTTTTCTGGGTTCACCTAAATTGATGAAATAAGTGAGTGTTTGGATTCCTGTTCAGTTAATTAGTATGTCCTTCATATTTTGTTCAGTTCTGGTTTGGAATGAGTAAGCTGCATTTTGTAGCATGTGTAGATTTCCCCACCCCCAACATACCCCTTTCAGCATAGCAGATGGTAAATTCTGTGACTGCCAGTTCTATCATAATGTGTTTGCAGAAAATAGAAAGCAAAGCAACATGAAGACCCCTGATCGAACACAGCTGGGGTTGGGAGACAAGCTTGTGAAACTGCTGATGATAAATATAGAGTTAGTGTGAACCTATATAGCTGCACTATAGGAACTGGATACCTACATATTTGAATAAGACTGATGTTGAGATCTGTTATTGACTAGAGCCTGTCTACCTGGATCTTAAGAAGAGAGAGCATGGACATAAAGTTTTACTTCTGGGCAGCTGGTACAAACCTACCTAAAATTGTCATGCATTGCTAATGAACAGTATGGTAGCTGCATTGGTGGTTTGTGTGTGATGTCAACTGGTGACCGCCTTTTTCAGATCTGACTACATAGAGCATCATTTCTGTTTAATGCTTTTGTCATGCAAAGTCTTAATGAAAACTCTGTCTATTTGATTTAAATGAGAATTGAATAAACCTCTCATTTCTTCAGAGTTTTGAAAGATAGGTGGAGGGATCCAAGTGACCTTAAAAGTCAGGAGCAACACTCTCAAGCACCAACACTTAAATGAAGACAGTTTTTCACAGGGCATCTCACACTTCCAGAAATGCCAAATTAAGAAAGGTGAAATTAATTTGAAAGTGAAACACCAAATATAGTTCATTTGGCAATCATGACTCAGGAGTTTGAGTCTAGTCAGAAATTAGGTTTGTTTTTGTGCCTTTTGACTATAATATGCATCGTTGGAGGGAGGATGCGCTGACTGGCGGTGGTGGTGAGGACCAAAACAAACAGAGGCTAGTTCTAGAAAACAAGAGGAACATTCCTAGAACAGCTGGTCAGCAGTTTCATAGAATTAAGGGTTATACTGTCTAGTATAGTCCTCTTGGACCATACTATGGGGGAAGGGTCTAAGAAAAGCTTATATGAGGGTCCAGAACTCTTGTTTAGAGTTTCGAATACCAAAAAATGATAAATGTAGTTTTCTGTTAAGTTGGAATTAGAAACGACATTAGACAGAATTATTTTTTTTAAATAGATGGTGGATTTCACAAGGAAACCTTAATGAAAGAATATGCCTTCTCCTTTAGAAAATGACCTTTGGTCCAGCCTTACTCATTTTTGGGTGGACTAAGTCAGGATTTAGTTGCCAGCTTTGTTAATTTAGCACTATGTACTTGCTTCATTTATTCTTCTTGCCAGAATGGATTTACCTCTATGAACACAGATAGGTTTTTGAAAGTTTTATTAGTTCTTTAGAGACTTAAGAGGAAAACTGAACTGTTTGCTTCTTACTTTTTTATTTTAAAAATATTTTAAAAGCACAGAAAAGGGCAGAGAATAATATAAGAAATACCCACTGTACAGAATTAGCTGTTATTTCTTTTGAAATTCAAAAATAAAAAAACAATGCTACAGATAAGAATGGGATAAGAAATGTAGATAAGAATGAAGGTAAGAGGTGTCACCTATCCCTAATCCCATTCCGTTCCCTATCTCTTTGGAGATAGCTACTGTCAAATTTTGTATGTATCCTTCCGTTTCATAATTATATTTTTTTATGTATGCCATATGTATCATGAAATATATATAACATATGAAATGTTTTTGTATGTTTAAAGTATCATTTGATATATATTCTGTAACTCCTTTTACTCAACATTATGGTTTTTGAGATTTATGAGGGTACTTCAAAAATTTCATGGAAAAATAGAATTAAAAGATAATACGAATCTTTCCATGAACTTTTTGAAGAACTCTCATATTTTTGTTGGTAAATAATAGCTTTAGTTCATTTTTGCTGCTCCACAGTATATTGTATGATTATACCATGATTTATTGTTTTTATGAATACTAAATATTTTTGTATGGATTGTCTTGTACATATTACTAGAGAACCTCTGGGTATATATACCTTGAAGTAGAATTGCTTAGTCATATGGGATGTGCGTTTTCAGTTTTGGTAGAAGTTTATTTCCAAAGTAATCATACCAATTTACATGTCTACCAGCAGTATTTGAGAAAATGTCTGGTATGATAGATGAGACTCACTGTTTTAATTTGGATTTTTTAAATTATAACTTTTTAGTCATTGACATTTGAAATTTAAAACATCCAAAGGGATGAAATCCCAATGTATTTATCTGGCATGTCAGGAATAAATATAATTTGAAGTTGTGCTTTATTCATATTTGATTCCTAACATGCCAGATAAGGTATTCCCAGGAAATTAAAGTTTTAATTATTATTCTAATAGCTAAAAATCACTTAAAAAAATTTTTTTAGGTACTTCTGATGAAAATCTCTCTACAATGTGTTATATTTCCCTGTTTTATGAAATTTAGGTTAAATTTACTTCAGTTCTCATAATCAACATTAGGTTTATAAAAAATTTAATAATACCTTCAGAGCCTATTGAAATATGTGATATTTGTTTCTATACCATATACCTTAAAAGGTCCCCATGCTTTAATAGTTAATTTTGCCTATTATGGTCTTGCCTCCTACAGTCTTTTTAGTGAATCTCCTCCTATCTTTTCAAATTAAAAAGTCAGTTTATATAAACGATACATACTTATACATACTTTTATCTTCTCTCCTTTAAATTAGCTACATTCTATTCAGAATTCTGAGGACATAAGGGCCATTTTGCTTGGATGAGAGAGTACGTGGGGTGCGTGGCAGCATTTTGCCTTCACTCAGAGTCTTTCCATTCACTTCAAAGCATGTGCTTCTGGATAGTTGAAACTGTTGGGAATCTGACCTGCAGATGAGTGGGATGGTCACTGCATTAGCCTACATAAAAATAGGCACAAACATTCTGTTAAAGAATGAATACATTTTAACTCAAGGATGTTAACTGAGGAGATAATGAGCAGCAAGGTAAACTCATTTTAGAAGGTCCAAGAAAATTGGCCAGATACAAATGGTACAAAAACCATGTTGGTTGAGCACCACAAATATCATGGACCATTGATGCTTTTTTAAGGTTTTTAATTTTGTTTTGTTTTTGGAAAATTGCTGTTGTTTATAAGTTTGCCCTTGCTTGCCTTTCCATACTTGAAATTTATGATACAAATTTTACATTTCCTTTTTTTTTTTTCCCTCATTTCAGTGTGACAGAATTAGGCAAGAACGAGATGAAGCTGTTAAAAAACTGGAGGAATTTCAGAAAAGTAAGCATTTCAGTGGAATTATTATAACACACATAACTGTTTTGGGATTATATGAGTAGACATATACCTTCTTTAATTGCTGACACATTGGTCATACAATCAAGAAAGCAAGAATTGTTTTCCTCTTTGACCCCCATTAAAGAAATGGAATAAGCATTATTGTTTCACAAAGGTGTTGTTATAAAGGTTTGTACTTGTTATAAAAAAATTTTACTATGTAGAAATGTTAAAGAACAAAAATTATTTGTTACTTGACTCCTTGAGAAAAGCCAGTGTTAGTATTTTATAGTCTATTTTTCCTGTTCTTTTATTTATGTCATATATGTATCTACAAAAATGCGACCATATTTTAAATTCAGTTTTGCAGCTTTCTTTTTTCACTGAACAGTATAGTGTGGTCATCTTTACATGTCAGTAGAGATATACATCAGTTTTAATTGTCAACCATAGTATTCCATTATGTGATAGTGCCATAATTTATTTAAATATTCCTTCACTGATAGATTATTTCAGGTTATTAGCTATTATAAATAATGCCATGGCAAGTATTCTTAGACATACATCTTTACAGTGATCTTATTAGTTCCTTAGGTTAATTCATAGAAAGGGAATTATACTGGAGATCTACTATACACAGCATTGTGCCTATAGCTAACAGTACTGTATTGTATACTTAAAATTTACCAAGAGGGTAGATCTTTTGTTAAGAGTTCTTACCACAATGCATACATACATACATACATACATACATACATACATAAAGAGGGTGGGAAGAAACTTTGGGAGGTGATGGATATGTATGTGGTGTTAATGGTGGTGATGGTTTCACGGATATATACTTATCTCCAAACTCATCAAGTTGTATATATTAAATATGTACAGCTTTTTATGTGTAACTTATACCTCAGTAAAGTAATAAAAAAAAAAGAGAAAAGGAATTGTAGTTTCAC
>NW_007750997.1:3645-9626 GCF_000696425.1 Galeopterus variegatus | reverse complement strand
TTTTTGCTGCATTATTGGTAGATATTTTGAAATGTTATGCTCATTGTAAATGCTATTTTCATTTGCTTGATGCTTTCACATAAAATTATAACACTAAAGATTATGGTGGTATTTTCAAAATCTTTTAAGAAAACTAAATATGCTTAATAAACTGAAACAAGAATAATAATGATCTTGGAATGCATACTTCAGATATGCATTTTTTAACTGGACATATAAAAATGTATAAAGAGGTCTTATTATATGCAAGGGCCAATTCTTGGTGCTATGCCCAAATTACCTATAAATGAAGAAAAAAGAAAATACCAAATGTCCATAAAACAAGCTGAAGTAATAGTGTTATAACAAAATTTTTTTTTTTTTTTTAAAGTGCCATGTAGGGTCCTAGAATAGATTAATATAATTGGGTTAGGATAAATTTTAAGGAGGTGATATACAAGTATTGGGTTAAGGCAGGTAAGGAGAGTTTGGCAAAGATTTTCATAAAAGAGGAAAATCAGAAGGCATACAAATTTGAAAACAATGAATAACAAAGAGATAATAAATAGATGTACTGAGGGCAGAGTGGAAGTTAAAACTGGCTCAATAGTGTGAGGCCCTATGGGAATGAGGATTGAGGTGTGTACAGTCCAGCTTTCAAAACTTGAAATAAATTCAGTGAGCAACACAGTACCAGTAAATGTATTTTAATGAAGAAAAATATAACCAGAAATCTATGTTAAAAGCAAAAAAATAGGAGCATTGGGACTGAGGGATTGGAGTAATGTGAGAAAGGATATTGGGAAAAAACTAAGAAACTGTATTTTTCCTATTCTGGTGAGATATATGGAAATCTAAATCAGAGGTGACAAAGATGATGGATGGAATTTATTGATCAGTTGGAAAAATATTGTCTATGAAGGACTCTACAATTTGGAAACTGTGTGAATATAGATAATGAGCAAAAAGATGACTTAAAAATGTCTCCTACATTTTGAGCCTTACTGATTATAATAATGGTAGTATATTTTATAGGGACTCTAATTAGACGTCTTCACAGCTGAAGTAGGTGAAACTATTATTATCCTGCACTGCTTAGCTATTTTAATTATTACTGTTACAATTTCTGAACACTGCACTAAAAAGTGAATATAGAAATGTATTAAAATCTGTGTTATCTTTAATATCTTACTGAAAAAAATAAAGAATGGATTGCAAAGATGGCATGTTAAAATAAAAAAGGTTACAAAAATAGACCCCTGCCCTGATTCTACCAACCAAAATAAATCCTACTATGATTAAACATTTAATTGTACAAGATTAGACTTAAAACCATTAGAGAACACTATAATAAAAGAGATGGCATTTCACATACATTGTGACAACATTGACATGAAAATAATTTTTTTAAGAAAAAGGTAAATAAGGGCTCTCTATATTACACATCAAAATACATTTTAGGTGGTTTAGAAAGTTAAATTTAAGAATAATCTAAAATTTCTTTGAATAATCTAAGCTTTCAAAATGTAAATGCCATGAGATAAATAGCAAAGAAAAATAATGAATATGAATATGATATGAAAATAAAAAACAAAATTAGAATACACTTAGTAATCGAAAAATTATTTTAAACAAATTATGATAAAAAGGTTGGTAGTCTTAATATAATGGGCACACAAAAATTAAAAAAAAAAAAATGGCAGAAAACCTGGACAGACTATTTACAAAAGAGGCAGTACAGATGGGTATAACATTAAAAATATTTTCCAAATACATAAAATGATGAGTAGTGGAAGTTTTATCATCAGGAAAACTTTAATAAGTAGTAACATTTAAAACTCTATGCATTGCACACAAAAAAGACATTATTAAGCTTTGCTGTCAGAAGAAAATATTTTATAAAAATCACATCTTTTTAAAATAAAATTAGAAAACTCCTACATTTACAACAAGATTTTAAAATATTTATCTTGAACATTAGAAATACCCTGAGACAGTACTTATAATTAAAACCAAATAATACTTGCTTAAATAATTTTCTGTGCAATGCAAAAATGTATACTTATGAAAAATAATGTAAAAGATGGAAACATTAAAATGTCATATCTAAGTATTGGAACTGTGAGTGAATTATTCTGTATCTTGTTCATTGTTGTTGCTGTTTATAGCTAGAATTACTAAGCACAGTATCTACCAGTTTGTCACATAGTTTGCATATATCATTTCATTTGATAATCATAAAATTCATGCATGACATATAGCATACTTTAAAAAGTCCATGGAAGAATGGAATTAAAAGGCAGTATGAATCTTTCCACAAACTTTTTGAAGTTCCCTCAGATATCATTCCTTGTTTTGCAAATTAGAAACAGAAATTTTGAAAAACATTTTAATCTGGATTTATCTAACTTCAAAACCCATGCTTTTTCTACTCTCTGTCTCTGCCACTTTCTGCTTTCCTTTATTATCTAGATATTTTGTATTGCTTTTATTAAAATAAATAATTGTCTATTGAACATAAAACACCTAGCATGTGTCTCAAATGGTCCTAGACTCTCAGCATATAGTGGTGAACAGACACAATAAATGAGTGAATAAAAGAATTAAAAAAACCCTCAAAAAATGGAAATAATCGAATGAAAAGGAAATCAATAAAAAAGACAGATTTGCGGAGTTGACGATAATGAAGACATATAAAAATGATAAGAATATAGGATAATAAAAACGAGGAAATTATGAACATTTCCTCACTAATAATGAGTCGCTATAGGCTCCTTTTGACTTACCACCACTTTCTTTTACTGATGAAAGGCAGCAGGACTTAGATAGGATTAAAATTAATAAATTCTTCATAGTTGTCAGGGATAAAGCAAACTCTAACCCAAATGGATCCTAATATTTCTAATTTTTTATCCTATATGCAATTTTATGATGTTCCATCAAAGAGAAGCTTCCCACTCCAAAAAAAAAAAAAAAAAAAAAAAAGATTTAAAAAGGCAACAACTAACCAGGGATGGGACTTTCAAGAGCAAACTAATGTGAAATAGAAAAGGCAGAAATGACAGAAAGGAGGAGGCGACAGGATTATGTACCTGCAATGAGTATTATAATTAAATGATGACCAAACATATAAAAGGTAAAATAATATACTTACATATTTGAGTTGTTGTGAAGCATGGTACTTCATTGTTACAATCCAGTGTTGTCATTGCTGCAGTGTTAATAAACCTATTTTTTTTTTTTTTTTAAGCCTTATTCGTACAATAGTTCCTCCTTATCCTCTGGGAATAGATTCCAAGACCTCAGTGCATGCTTGAAACCGAAAATAGTACAGAATACCATATATACTATATATTTTTTCTATTCATACCTATGATAAAGTTTAATTATGAATTGGGCATAGGAAAGATATTAATAATAACATAATAAAATACAACAGTTATAACACCATGTCAGAATCACTACTCTTGTGCTTTGGGACCGTTATGAAGTAAAATAAAGGTGACTTCAACAAAAGCCCTGTGATACTTCCACAGTGGATCTGATAACCAAGATGGTCATTCATCCAAACTTATTTATTTACTTATTTATTAATTTTGGCAGCTGGCTCATATGGGGATCCCAATCTGTGACCCTGGTGTTATAAACCTGCGCACTAACCAATTTGAACTAATCATCCATCCCCGAGATGACTACTCAGTGATTAAAGGGGGTAGCGTCGATAGTGTGCATATAGGGTACAAAAGGATGATTCACTTTCCTGGCGGGTCAGAGCCAAACAGCATGAGATTTTATCCAACTACGCGGAATAGCACCCAATTGAAAACTTATGAATTATTTGTATCTGCTATTTTCCGCTTAATTTTCCATTTGTGGAGGCCTTTTGTAATCGTGGTCCAGCTTCCTTTGGTTCCTTCACACCAAATGATTAAATTTAAAGGTAATTTGAATTCTAATAAATATTTACATCTCTAGATACTAAATTTAACAGAATTAATTTTGTTAACTGAGAATTAAAAAGACACCTCTGAGATTATTCCTCATTTAGCTCTTTAGGGAGCTAAATAGGTAACTTGAAAATTTATGAATTATTTGTATCTGGGATTTTCCACTTAATTTCCCATTTTTAAAAAAAATTTTCCATTGTGCAGAAAGCAAAACCACTGATAAGGGGGGACTACTGTATTCAGTTTTCTCTTGAGGTGGGACTTTGAGGAGAAAAAGCCACAGATCCCTACTTGCCTAATGGCAGACTAAATGACATTGTGATACAGAGGACAGGTACCCTCAGAATTTTTGCAAATGCTACAAGAAGACACAGCAAGAGGTCAGTGCCAAGTGGTATAGCAAGGAAATAGGCAACAAAATACTAAAATTTTTAAGAACATAGTTCCAAAAATTGAACTTAGAATTTAAGGAGATTTGAACCAATAAAAATTGTTTTGATTGATTAACTACACGGACACAGTGGTGCAAATCTTCTTACCTAATCAATCACTTTGACTAAAGAAGTAATATTGAATCTAAGTCAAAAGATTCAGATAATGAATTATGAGATCCAACATTCTATATTTATCTTAACTTCTTGATTTCCAAGAATTGGAATCCTGAGTCCACTTTACAGCTCAGGCCTTAAGATTAACTCCTTTACACAAAGCCCTGTTTTGCTTTGAGGTAATTAAACACTGCTTCCTCACATTTTACCTGAACTCCACCTTTCCCCCAAACCCAAAAATAGCCCCGTTTCTTCCTTTGTTTGGTGAGAGGCTGCACTTTAGTTTCTGTTTTTTTCTGGTCCATGCAAGAATTAAATTCAGCTTTTGTTTTTAGAGAATGTGTTGATCTATGATTTGGTAATTTGGAGTTTCTATAAAGATCTTATCTTGGAAATATTTGTTCAGCGAAACATTTGGGTTTCCAATATGAACAGGACATATTCTGAGAGCCTTTTGAAATCATGGTCCAGCTTCCTTTGGTTCCTTCACGCCAAATGAGTAAATTTAAAGGTAATTTGAATTCTAATAAATATTTACATCTCTAGATACTAAATTTAACAGAACTAATTTTGTTAACTGAGAATTAAAAAGACACCTCTGAGATTATTCCTCATTTAGCTCTTTAGGGAGCTAAATAGGTAAGCCTCTGCTTTACTAACTCATTTTATCTTTTTTTATGCTAATTTTATATTAAGCATCTTTTTGTTATTCTGTGGTTTCTTTTTCCTGATTGTCAAAATTTTCATAGAGCTTAGACAGTAACATCAATTACCTAAATCTTCTTCTGCTATCATCAGGAGTAAAACAGGTATGTGGGTCTTGTTAAACTGGCATATACTCTGATTTCTGTATCCATGTGGAGATTTTCTATCTCTACTGTCCAAAATAGAAATTACTATTCTGATAAACATAGAAAATTTTTGTTTTTATATTTCAGTGGTAGTGTAATTATATTTATTTGCATGACTTTTAATGGAATTGCCAAGAGCCTAAGACACTTTTAACAAGCACCACTAGAAAGTGGCTACAGTGACTCTCACTTTTGGTGTGACAAAATTTTCTGCATTGCAAAGGGAATGTAATTAGCCTTTTATAATGGACTGTGAGGTTTTTTTCAAATCTGGATTACTCTTTCTCTTTGGAAAATTAGAGCTTAATTCCTTATCAAAAATTTATGTCATCATGTGTGCCACATAGCAAGATCTAGTCTAATACAAATACATAACAAAAGAGAAATTATTTGGAGTATAAAATCTCTTAATTTTTTTGGAGATTATGTGCTAATTAGTATATAGGTAGTGCTAATAAACATTTTTTCTTAATTTTAAATTAAGAAATAAAAACATAGGACAAGGGTGAAGAAATATACAATATATTATTAAATGATTTGGTTCTATTTAAAAATGTTTCTATTGTAGCTGAATCTCCCAGTTCAGTTAGTTCCTTTGGTTACTAAGTTATAAGATAAGGAGGAAAACATAAATTAGAGAACTTCCTTAAAAAAAA
>NW_007750997.1:1825-2714 GCF_000696425.1 Galeopterus variegatus | reverse complement strand
GTCCCCCCCAAAGTTTAATGTGTTGGAGGTTAGGCTCCCCACCGTGACAGTGATAAGAGGGGGGAAATCCTGTTATGGTAATTGAAAAGTGGGTCCTTGAAAAGGTGATTAAGTTGATGGTTTAATTGTGGTCATGGGTGTGGTTCTGAGGGCTGTAAGTAAAGAGCATATGAGAAGTCCTCTCTCTCTCTGTTCTGCCGTTTTCTGGCATGTGAACCCCCTGCATTGCTATAAAGTCACAGCAAAACAAAAGACCCTCACCAGCTGTATTCCCTGGACCGGACTTCCCAGCCTCTGAAACTGTAAGCAATAAATTTTCATTTTCAAACAAATTCTCCAGTTCCAGGTATTTTGTTATAAGCAATAGAAATGAACTGTTTATCAGTTCTTTTGTTAAATCCATTTGTAAATGCTTTATTCTCTTAGGTGCTATTATAAGGTAAATATTTTTCTAGTGTTAATTTTCAGAGTTCTGAAAAATAGTTCAAAGGATAAAAGTGTTACCTGAGTATATGAATATGTTCAGTTCTTGTGTCAATCATTGTTGTTTTACATTTTATCTTCTACACCATTTGAAGTGAAATAACCAGGACCTTTTACTTCAAAAGGAGAAAAATTTGTGGAGGTGATTATGCTAACTTCTGTTTATGTTGATGTTGTTAGAATGCATATTACTACATCAATTCATAAAGTAACTAAGATAACTAATCTTTTTTGGTTTTGTAAGAAGTCTTTTCTAATGACATTTATTTTGCCTTCCTAATATTCAGTTCCCAAATTCTGATTAAAAAAGTGTTAAAATATCATTTACATTCAAAACATGTTGAGGTTTTCAGGAAAGTAACTGATTAACCCAAAATCTTTATTTCACCTTATACAAAGAAAAATA
>NW_007750997.1:0-379 GCF_000696425.1 Galeopterus variegatus | reverse complement strand
AAAAAAACGGTGATTTAAACTAGACTTGCTTCCCTTCGAATATTCGAAGCACTGCTAGTTTAAGTAAGCTTTTTATTGAACTAGGAGATATAATATACATACTGAAAGTGTATAATTAATAAGTGTATATTTCTATGAATTATACCCAAATAAACACACTGTTTAATTCAAACAAAAAGCAACATCCAGAAATTGCTTCTGTGTCCAGTTTCAGTCACTCTTCCCCTACTGTGCATCACAATTATTCAGACTATTAAAAAATAGCTTTTGAGCTTTAATTGAGTGGAATATACATTGTTATTCTATTTCTGGCTTTTATTTTAATCAGTCACCATCATGTTTATGATATTCATATAAGCTGTTGCATAGAGTTGCACAT
>NW_007750996.1:9366-9626 GCF_000696425.1 Galeopterus variegatus | reverse complement strand
ATGTCTTGGCAGTATCCACATGGCGTTAAGTCTATAGGCTCACAGAATCTCAGAGCTGTGGAGGCTTGGAAGCCTCCACCTCAATTTCAAAGGATGTATGAAAAAACCTGGGGACCCAGGAAGAGATCTGTCACAGGGTTGGAGTCACCAAATAAAGCCTTCACTAAAGCAATGCCAAGTGGAAACATAGGGTCGAAGTTGCAGGAGAGAATTCCCAACAGTACTATATCTAGTGGAGCCATGACAATGGAACCACCATG
>NW_007750996.1:3470-3739 GCF_000696425.1 Galeopterus variegatus | reverse complement strand
AGAATGAAATAAAGACTTTGTAGGCATTTCAGCAATCTTCAAAGTCACCCTTCCCATCACAGTTTGCTGCACAGGGAAACTTCAGGAACCTACTCCCTGCACCGACACCCTGTCTTGCTATAGTTTTTCCAGGAGCCTCTATTGCCCAGCAGTAGCTAAAATGACCCTTGGTGTGGCAGAACTTGCATCTTCAGAATATACAAACCCGATGTCTTGGCAGTATCCACATGGCGTTAAGTCTATAGGCTCACAGAATCTCAGAGCTGTGG
>NW_007750996.1:0-2812 GCF_000696425.1 Galeopterus variegatus | reverse complement strand
TGCAGGAGAGAATTCCCAACAGTACTATATCTAGTGGAGCCATGACAATGGAACCACCATGAAGATCACATAACTGTAGTGCTACCAGCATACAATGCCAACCTGGGAAAGGTAAAGAATGGCAGGAAATCAGGAAAGCCATTACAGCAGGGCTGCCTGAGGTCTTAGGGACACAATCCCCACATTAGTCTGTGGAGGATGCCAAACATGGGGTCAAGGTACATGATTCTCCAGCTTTAATATTTAACACCTGTCCTGCTGGTTTTTGAAATTGTTTGGAACCTATTACTTCTTTCTTTTGGTTTATTTCTCCCTTTTTGATTGGAAATGTGTACCCTATGTTTCTCCTACCATTTTGTCTTGGGAGTAGATAACGTGTTTTGATTTCATAGACGGGAGTTCAGACTTTGAAATTTTGAGTTGAAACAAGTTAAGTCTTCGGGGATGAAATGAATTTCTTTGTATGTGAAAAGGACATGTGTTTTGGAGGGTTAGGGGGAGAATGCTATGGATTAGATGTCCCCCCAAAGCTCATTGAGACTTGATTCCCACTGTGACAATGTTTACCGGGTAGATAATCCTATCATAGTATTTTAAAGTGGGGCTTTAAAGAGGTGATTAGATTGTGAGGACTGTACCCTGATGGATGGGTTAATCCATTGATGGTTTAATGGTCATCATCGTTGTGATTCTGATGGCTTTAAAAGAGAGCACATCAGAATTGCACGTGTGCGTGCTCTGTCTCTCTCTCTCTCTCTCTCTTGCTGTCTCTGCTTAGCCATCTGCCATGTGACATCCTGTGTCACTGCATAGAGTCACCATGAACAAGGCCCTCACCAGATGAATTCCCTGGACTTTGGACTTCCAAGTCTCTGAAGCTGTAAGCAATGAATATTGTTTCTTTACAGACTACCCAGTTTCAGGTATTTCTGCTATAAGCAACAAAGACAGACTAATTTAAATGGATATCCCAAACCCCACTCCATGTGTGGAAGAATGAAGTAGTAAAGTGGGGCTGGTAATCCATGGTTAAGTTTGTTTAGTTATAGAGTCAAAAATGGGAAATCCACTTACTTGCATTGCTTTTCCAATATTAGTATAATAAGTAAAGAGCATGATATTTTGGACTTTTTGGTCATTTTTGGTGTCTATTTTAAATGGTCCAGAAGTTAAAACTTGTTTTTTTGGTGGCTATTGTAAATGGGCAAGCTTTCTTGATTTCTCTTTCTGCATGTTCACTATTGGAGAGTAGAAATGCTACTGATTTTTGTGTGTTGGTTTTGTATCCTGCTACTTTGCTGAAATCCTTTATCAACTCCAAGAGTTTTTTGGTAGAGGCTTCAGGCTGTTTGATATATAGGATCATCTGCAAAGTGGGACAGCTTAATTTCATCTTTTCCAATCTGGATGCCCTTTATTTCCTTCTATTCTCTAATTGCTCTGGCTAGTACTTCCAACATTATATTGAACAGGAGTGGTGAGAGTGGGCATCCTTGTCTAGTTCCTGTTCTTAAAGGAAAAGCTTTCAGCTTTTCCCCATTCTAGATGATATAGGCAGTGAGTTTGTCATATATGGCTTTAATTATGTTGAGATACTTTCCATCTATACCTAACTTATAGAGAGTCTTTATCATGAATGAGTGTTGAATTTTATCAAATGCTTTTTCAGCATCTGTAGAGATGATCATGTGGTCCTTGTGTTTGATTTTCTTGATATGGTGTATCACATTTATTGATTTGTGTATGTTGAATCAACCTTGCTTCCCTGGGAAGAATCCCATGTGATCATGGTGTATAATTTTGCATATGTGTTGCTGTGTTCTATTAGCTATTATTTTATTGAGGATTTTTGCATCTATATCCATCAAGGATATTGGCCTGCAGTTTTCTTTTTTAGTTGTGTGTTTACCTGGTTTTGCTATGAGGGTGATATTTGCTTCGTAGACTGAGTTTCAGATAATTGCCTCTGTTTCAATCTTTTGGAATAGTTTGTAGAGAATTGGTGTTGATTCCTGTTTGAATGTTTGGTGAAATTCTGCTGTGAATCCATCTGGTCCTCGGCTTTTCTTTGTTGGGAGCCTTCTGACAATAGCTTCAATCTCTTTTATTGTTATTGGTCTGTTCTGATTTTCTACATCTTCTTGCCTCAATTTTGGTAGTTTGTGCATGTCCAGAAATTTATCAATTTCCTCCAGATTTTCAAATTTGTTGGCATATAGTTCTTTATAGTAGTCTAGAATGATTCCTTGTATTTCAGATGTATCAATTGTAATATCACCTTTTTCATTTCTAATTTGTGTCATTTGGATCTGCTCTCTTCTTTTTTTAGTTAGCCGTGCTAATGGTTTGTTAATTTTATTTGTCTTTTCAAAAAAACAACTTTTTGATCCATTGATCTTTTGTATTATTTTTTGGGTTTAAATTTAATTAAGTTCTGCTCTGATCTTAATGATTTCTTTCCATCTGCTAACTTTGGGTTTGGATTGTTCTTGTTTTCCTTGTTCTTTAAGGTGAAGTATTAGGTAGTTCACTTGCCATCTTTCCATTCTTCTGCAGTAAGCATTTAATGTGATTTATTTCCCCCTTAGTACTGCTTTTGCAGTATCCCACAGGTTTTGGTATGATGTGTCATTGTTTTCATTATGTTCAATTAAATTTTGATTTGCTCTTTGATTTCTCCTTGGACCAATATGTCATTAAGTAGAATGCTGTTTAATTTCCATGTGAAAATAAAATACTTAGGAATTGAGATAACCAAGGATGTGAAAAATCTCTATAATGAGAACTACAAAACACTGCTGAGAGAAATTAG
>NW_007750995.1:7712-9626 GCF_000696425.1 Galeopterus variegatus | reverse complement strand
CCTGATGGATCTTTCCCGACATTCCTGAGTCAGATCTGGTAGCTCGGCGGAATCAAATTCTCTTTCCGAACCCAACAGCGTCTGCGGTGGCCTCCTTGGCCCCTGATCCGCCACCTACTTCTTGATCCACTCTGTCATCCACAACCCCTAAGTCACACGGAATGATCAGCTCTACTATTCCCACATCACCCTTTCTAGCCGCCTGATGGATCTTTCCCGACATTCCTGAGTCAGATCTGGTAGCTGGGCCCAATCAGATTCGCTTTCTCAACCAAACCGCGTTCGCGCACACCTCTTGCAGCCTGGTGGAGGTGCCCGAGAGTGACTCTCTCTTCTGCCCTCAAAAGTCAAAAAGCTTCTTCATTGTAAGACAGCAGGTTCAGAGGCCGATACCGTCACCTTGCCCTTGGCCCTTACCCACTTCTCAAGCCGGTATGAGCGAATATTACTCTATACTATTTTGGAGAAGCCAACCTCTCTGCAACAACAGCACCACTCAAAAGCATCCCGTTGGAACCGGTAAACAAGCAGCAGGTCTAAACACGAGTGAGCATTCGCACCGAGCTCTGGAGCCTAAGCGTCCTAAGAGGACGCGTGCAGGGGCCTCAGGTGGACCAATGTTTGCTGAGTGACATCAGCAATCACTAGGTAAATTGAAAGTTAGTTCTCATTGGCTATTTGTTGCCATGGCCACACATCAGTTCACCCTAACCATGGGCCTGGCTACGCCCCCTACTTCGCCTTCCACTCTGTCATCCACGTCCCCTACGCCACACGGAAGGATCAGCTGTACTCTTTCCACATCAACCTTTCTGTCAGCCTGATGCGTTTTTCCCTGATGTCTGCGTCGGATCTGGTATCTCGGACCGAAAGCTTCAGGGTGTGAAGAGAGGGTCAAAGAGATCTGCTGCCCGGGGGGGAGCTCAGGTTGCATCTCTGTGGACTGAGAGTCACCTCCAAGTTGCTGGGAAGTATGTTTGGAAGCTTCACGGTGTGAAGGGGCCTTGGATGTTGTTATCAATTCCTCAGCTGTAGGGCTGGCCCATGGCTCACTTGGGAGAGTGTGGTGCTGATAACACCAAGGCCATGGGTTCAGATCCCTATATAGGGATGGCCGGTTTGCTCACTTGAGAGAGCGTGGTGCTACAACACCAAGTCAAGAGTTAAGATCCCCTTACCGGGCATCTTTAAAAAAAAAATCCACAGCTGAGATAAGGTTGTGCTTTTTCACGACCAATATTTGGACACAGAAGTGGTCAAGTACCCTATCCAAGCCCCTCCCTGAGAGGGTCCTATCTGCAACCACCATCTGTGGCTTGGTCTTGGCTACACTGCCCGCTCTTCCCTCTTACTCCCAACCCCAGCACCAGCCTCTAGGCTTCCGCAGAGCTGGTCATCTGTGAATCCCTGTTGGCCTGAAGGCCCAGATATTCCTTGGTGGTTCCACAGAACACCGAGGTGTCTATGTGTGACAGACACACATTCTCTCTGGGTCTGCAGTTGCTGACCTTGATGCTGTTTGGAATGGAGAAGGGTCACTCCCCCCTATTTTATATATTCAGGCAAGGGTCCCCCCATAGCAGAGTTGCTTGGTCTGGGATCTCAGCTTATTGAGAGGATTCTTCCACCTGAGCTGTCCCTGTGGGCTGAGGGGTCAGGTCAGATCATGGTCTCCGTCTTCCCCCCTAGCTCACCTCTGTGCTAGATCTCAGCACCAGGCCCCTTCTCTCTCTAGGATCTTAGTTTCTCCCTGTGATCTGACCTCTGACGACGCCCCACCCAATTGACAGACATGTCTACATATTTCTAAAACCCAGTAGTGGACCAGATGGGGCTCAGTCTTTTCCCAGAAAACAGAGGATGCCAGGTCACTCAGGAGAGGGTTCACCTAATGCTCCATATCAAAATCTCAAT
>NW_007750995.1:5817-6928 GCF_000696425.1 Galeopterus variegatus | reverse complement strand
CAGAAACAAACAAACAGGAACAACAACAACAACAACAACCAAAACCGGGGGGGGGGGGGGGGGAAGACTTAACAACCTCGACATTAATTTATATTTTTGAAACTCTTACAAAGAGAAAATGGAGGGGACACCTCTCGGTGGGAGGGGGGAGAGGGAGGATGGAGGGAGATTTTGGTGATGGGATACAATAACTAACTACATTGTATATTGACAAAATAAAGAAAAATATGTACAAGGAGAAACTGTCAATTAAAATTGTTTAAAAAGGGACAAGACCCTACACCAGTCTGAAGGGAAAGTTTCTCTCAGCAACAGGAGGCTGCTGTGCTGGGCTCTGCCACTCTTTGGATTGGCCCCAGCTAAGAAAGCCCAGGCCCTGCCTCAGAGCTCCTCAGAGCTCCTCCTGTCCTTCTGCTTCTGGTGCCACTGTCGGATCTGGTTGGGGAGTGTCTCTGTGCAGAACTGCAGTCAGGCCTCCCTTGGCTTCTGCCTGGCTCATGGCACCATGCTGATCTCCAGGTATCGTTTTGACTGGTTGAGTTGGGGACAAGGAGGCGGCCCCTTGCCACTGGGGACCCTGGGTAGGAGAAATGAATGAGGACCAAAGCCTTCTGTACTGTCCCCCTGGGGGAAGATCTGGGTGTCCCAGACCCAAAGTCAGGCATGCCTGATCACTCACTCACCCTGTGTGGGCAAAGTGGGTCCACGGGTCCATCATGGTGAAGCTCAGCTCGTTCTCTTCCTCTGTGGCCTCTGGAAAGTTCGGTGGGAGGGAAAGACTTGAATCAGGCTCAGGTGGGTTCTGGAGGGGACCCAAGAGGACCCATGGGTTCCCAGTGCTGACTGGAGACCTCTGTTTCTGCAAGACCTGCCCTGACCTCTGGGAGACTGGCAGTATAGGGATCTCATGTCTGTCTGTAGTTAAAGGGGAGGGAGCTCTCATCCATGAGGAAGGGAACCCCAAACATGAAGGCACATTCAGCTCCAAGGTCAGCCTTCACCCAGGCTGGTTTGATCTTCATAAAAGAACTGGGTCAATGCTGGAACTCATAGAAAAAGACGGGGGCCGCAGAATCTGCAGAGAAACGTCATGTTCAGACTTAGATTCCCA
>NW_007750995.1:1510-4801 GCF_000696425.1 Galeopterus variegatus | reverse complement strand
CTCAGTTTCCTCATCTGTAAAATGGGGACAATGGAAGTTCCTACTTCACAGAGTTGCAATGAGGATTAAAGGAGATGAACACCTTCCCGAGAGCTCAGCACTACATAGTCCCTGGCCCATAGTACGTGCTCCTTAAGGGGCAGTCCCTATGGTGACAATGATGATAACGATTATGCTCATTTACCTTTGAGAACCATATTGACACATGTCCAAGAGGATTCCTGTGTGGAACAAAAATTTAACAGGTGAACCAAGGGGCTTGGTGGTAGGCAGGCAGCTGTGGGTGTTGAGGGTTAGGAGCAGAGACTGTGCTGGGTAGGATACCCACTGGCTTCCTCCCTCTGTCCCACCTTTTCTAACCAAACTGGTCAAGTAGTGCCTCAAGGTGGCCAGCATGTCCTCCTGTCTCATCTCTTCAAACTTATCCAGGAGATGTCAGTTCTGCAGGGACACCACAGCACTCTAAGTAGCCTGATCACTACCCCCACACACAATCCCAGTCCTGGGCGGGATAGTATTCACAGCCTCGTACTTATAAAATCATTACAAAGCACAAGTCCATAGACCCAAAAAGAAAAACCTCAAATTGGCTGGAGGTGGGTTGATGGAAGTTGGGGAGAGCAGTACCAAACACAGTAATCAAGTGGTTGCATCCCATGACCAAGCATAGCCAGCAGTCTTGAGCAAGGTCAAGTGGTTAATGGCAGTTCTGTAGAGAATGAGAAAAGGTGTTCAACATTTTCAAAGAATAACATCAAGAACCCCAGGGGCCATAAAAATGTCAAATGTTGGCTTCATATGTCACAGGTTTATTTTGGTTTGGTTTTATTTGGTGCCTGGCCAGTACAAGGATCCGAACCCTTGACCTTGCGGTTATAACACCGGGCTCTAACGTAACCAACCATGTAACAAGCCAGCTCTATATGTTACAGTTTTAAGAGCACAGTTTCTGTAGCCTGACTTCCTGGTTTCAAATTCCAGCTCTGCCATCTACCAGGTGCATGACCTGGGACAAGTTATTTAAACTCTCAGTGCCTCAGTTTCCTAATCTGTAAAAGAAGAATGACAAAAATCGGCTTCACAGGCGTCGGGCCGGGGCTCACTCGGGAGACTTTGGTGTTGATAACACCAAGGCCACGGGTTCGGATTCCTATATAGGGATGGCCGGTTTGCTCACTGGTTGAGCGTGGTGCTGAAAACACCAAGTCCAGGGTTAAGATCCCCTTACCGTTCATTTTTAAACAAACAAACAAAAAAAAATCGGCTTCACAGGATTTTTGTGAGGACTAAGACTTAATAAATATAAAGGCCCCGACATAGAATAAGCACTATGGAAAAGCTAGCTATTAAAGTACATTTTATTGCTCTTAGGCTCTTTGTTAATCTTTGAGAACAGAAACAGAAAATTCACAGATGAGTAAACAGAGAGAGTGTATACAAAGGGAGATGTGAATCTTTACTAGGATTAAAGAACTGAAGTCCACAGAAGCTAAAGTATCAAAACTTTAAGAAATGATGGTCTAAGGGTCTGCCCGTGGCTCACTTGGGAGAATGTGGTTCTGATAAGACCAAGGCCACGTTTTCGGATCCCTATATAGGGATGGCCGGTTAGCTCACTTGGGAAAGCATGGTGCTGACAACACCAAGTCAAGGGGTAAGATCCCCTTACTGGTCATCTTTTGTAAGTAAGTAAGTAAGTAAGTGAAGTAAGTAAGTAAGTGAAGTAAGTAAGTAAGTGAAGTAAGTAAGTAAGTGAAGTAAGTAAGTAAGTGAAGTAAGTAAGTAAGAAAGTGAAGTAAGTAAGTAAGTGAAGTAAGTAAGTAAGTAATTAAGTAAGTAAGTAAGTAAGTAATTACGTAAGTAAGTAAGTAAAAGTAAGTAAGTAAGTAAGTAAGTAAGTAAGTAAGTAAGTAAAGTAAGTAAGTAAGTTAAGTAAGTTTAAGTAAGTAAGTAAGTAAGTAAAAGTAAGTAAGTAAGTAAGTAAAATAAGTAATTAAGTAAGTAAGTAAAAGTAAGTAAGTAAATAAGTAAATAAATGAATGAATGAAAGAATAAATAAATAAATATATAAAAGTGATGGTCTACAAGATCGAAATCCAAAAATTGTTATTTCTATACACAACGAACAATCTGATAGTGATATAAATATAAAAATTCTAAAAACACCAACAAGAAGCATTCAGATCTCCATACCAGCCAGCCACCAAAAAAAATAAATAAATAAATAAAAAAAGAGAGAGAGAGAAATTAAAGAAGACCTAACTAAATGTAATGACATCCCATGTTCATGAGGCAGAAGACTTAATATGGTTAAGATGGCAATAATTCCCAAACTGGTCTACAGATTCAGTGTGATCTCTAACAAAATCTTAGCTGTTTCTTTTTGCAGAAATTCGCAAGTGAAACATTTAATGCCTATGGAAATGTAAGGGACCCAGAATAGGCATGATTTGAGTTGTATCTCCACCAAAAATATGTGGTGTCCTAACTCCCAGTAAATTAGAATGTGACTTTATTTGGAGAAAGGGTCTTTACAGAGATAATCAGGTTAGATTAAGATGATTACAGAGGTAATCATTAGGGTGAAATCTCATTCAATATGATTGGTGTTCTTGCAAAAAAAGGGAAATTTAGAAACAGAAACAGACTCCTACGGAAGGAAGACAATGTGAAGACACAGGGAGAACTTCATCTACAACCCAGGTAATGCCTGAGGCTATCAGAGCAAGGAGAGAGGCATGAAACAGATTCTTCCGCACAGCACTAAGAAGAAACCAGCCTTGCTAACACCTTGATTTTGGGCTTCTAGCCTCCAGAACTGTGACATAAACGTTCTGTTGTTTAAGCCACCCAAATCATGATACTTAGTTATGGCAGTCCGAGCAAACTTATATAACAGTCTTGAAAAAGAAGAACAAAGGTGGAGGATTCCCAATTCCCAATTCTAAAACTTATGACAAAACAATAGTAATTGAGATAGCGTGGTAGTGACATAAGGATAGAACACATAAATTAATGGATTAGAATCAAAAGTCCAGAAATAAACCCTTAGATTTATGTTCAATTTGATTTTCTTTCTTTCTTTCTTTCTTTTTTTTCAAAAAGATGACCGGTAGGGTGACCTTAACCCTTGACTTGGTGTTGTCAGCGCCACGCTCTCCCAAGTAAGCCACAGGTAGGCCCTCAATTTGATTTTGAACAAAGGTGCCAAGACAATTCAATAGGGAAATACAGTTTTTCAACAAATGACAGTGGGATATCTGGATAACCACATGCAAATTCTTAGAAGAA
>NW_007750995.1:0-1013 GCF_000696425.1 Galeopterus variegatus | reverse complement strand
GCCTCCCCCCCAAGAATGTCCTTTCCATTTGCTTGTTGTAACAACTTCATAAAAGTATAGTTGTTATATCTTCTTCCCCAACACCCCACCCAGGTATTTTTTTTGTGTGTGTGTATGTGGGTGAATTAGTTTAGTTTGTTTCTTTTTCTTTTTTTTTTTTTTAGCTCCCACCAATGAGTTAGAACATGTGGAATTTCTTTTTCTCTGTCTGACTCGTTTCACTCAATATTATTCTCTCAAGGTCCATCCATGTTGTTGCAAATGGCAGTATTTCATTCGTTTTTATAGCTGAGTAGTATTCCATTGTGTAGATATAAAAAATAAGCAAATTAATTCACCCACATACACACACAGAAAAAAATACCTGGGTGGGGTGTTGGGGAAGAAGATATAACAACTATACTTTTATGAATTTGTTACAACAAGAAAACGGAAAGGACATTCTTGGGGGGGAGGCGATAGAGGGAGGAGGGAGTGAGGTGTCGGTGATGGGCCATAATAATCATATACATTGCATATTGACAAAATTAAAATTTAACGAAAAAAAAAAATAAGATACCACTTCACACCCACTAAGGTGGCTAGAAGGATGTGGGGATTCGACCTAACAGAAGGCGAATCAGAACTCGTAATAACTTCGTATAGCATACATTATACGAAGTTATACGAGCCACTTTGGGAAACAGTCTGGGCAGTTTCTCAAATGATTAAACTCAGAGTTTAAACCACATGACCCAGGAATTCTGCTCCTAACTTTATCACCAAGATAAATTAAAGCATATGTTTACACAAAAACTTATACACGAATGATCATAGCATGATTATCCATAATAGCCAAAAAAAGTAAAAACAACCCAAAAGTCTATCAACTGATGAAACAAAATATGGTGTATCCATATAACCCACTATCCAGCCATAAAAAGGAATGAAGCATTAATATAAGCTACAGCATGGATAAACCTCGACAACATCATGATAGGTGAAAGAGGTCAGAAAAAATGCCACATATTATA
>NW_007750994.1:11944-12236 GCF_000696425.1 Galeopterus variegatus | reverse complement strand
ACTGTTTTGAAAAAAATGTTGACTGTTAAATTCCATTTGGTTCTGTAGCTCTGCTTACTCCTGAATAATGCTGTAATTGCTCTCTGCTACCTCCAGCTCCATGGCCATCTGGACTTGTTTTTATTCTTTCCTTTCATTGGACTGTCCTTTCTCCAACCATCTACCCCAAATAGCCTAAACTTCTCTTTTACACTTACTCTTGTATTGGATATGGAGAGTTATTTATCCATATATCTGTATGCTAAGATCTAAAAATCTAGTTATGCCCAACAAGTTGAATTTTTACTAATTC
>NW_007750994.1:4854-9626 GCF_000696425.1 Galeopterus variegatus | reverse complement strand
ATTGATTGATTTTCTGTGCCAGACAGTATGCTAGGGACTGGGATTTCAGCAATAAATAAGAGTAGGACACCTGCTCTCACAGAGCTTATAGTCTAGGGGGGAAAAGAACATGTCATGTCATGAATGTGAACAAAAAGACAGAATAGGCCCTTGAAAATTGAAGGTTAGTGATGTTCTTCCCAGCAAGTCAGTTTTATTTATAGGTGGGATTTAAACTTGAGTCACTATGTAGATCTACAGCAGATGGAAAAAAAAGATTGAGCAGGGGAAAAAAAATTCAGAAGAGAGGTTTATATATTCATAAGAGTAAAGGAGATAAATTTTAGGTGTCTTTGTCTCTGTTCCCATGATATACAATAATTATCTTTTATGGAGCTGATACAGCATGGTTACACCTAAAATTTCTCCCTCTCAGATAATTTTGATATGTCAATTAAAGTGGTGGGTGACCCCTCAAAGGAGAGCTATTTGGAATGTGTGTGTGTGTGTGTGTGGTGTGGTGTGTGTGTGCACTTGTTGGGGAGGAGTGGCCCATAAACTAGGGTTGAACTTTTTGTTCTGAAACTAAAGTGGTAAACAGCTAGTATGAAGGTTGGGGAAAGTGGATGAGAGGAAACAACACCCATAAACAGGGCCTCATCTAGTTCTAGAGAGGAGGCTGGTCCCCAGAAGCACTGGGATACAAAAAACTAACAAATGTCACCTCCAATACCAGCAAGTTGTCATGTGCAGAACAGGAAAGTGCCTTATACAAGATCATGAAATAGGTCATCAAGAGAGCCAAGGTGAGGACTTAGGTGTCCTGATTTTTTGTCTAGTGTTTTTCCTCCCACATTTCACTGCCTCCCAGGACTGATGCTTGATTCCTCTGTCCGAGAGGGCAATCATCCTCTGGATCTTTCTCTGGAAAGTGCTGACAGAGAACTCAGTTTTTACTGAATATGTAACATGCAAATGAGAGACCCGTATCAGATGCCCCAGTGGCCTTGGTGACCAGTGCGTCCGTCAATTTTCCCCTCCTGGGGTGAGGATGCACTGCTTAGAGCAAGACACTGAATGCGAGGCTGTAGCTCACGTGAATAAAGGCTGTACTCAAAAGGTTTCATGCTTATTTCACTTAGCATAAGGGCTAAAAGAAAGAAACAAAGAAAGGAAGAAAGAAAGAAAAAGAAGGAAAGAAGGAAAGAAACAGTCACAATAATACATTAAACTTTCCAAAAAAAAGAGAGAACAGAACTGTGGTTATTAGAGGTGGGAAAGGAGGAGGGGAAGAGGTGTGGGGAAGAAACTAGTTAAGTGTCACAGAGATTGATTACATTTCGTAAACGTGAGTAGACTAATTATCCTGATTTGATCACTGCATATTTTACATATGTATTGATATTCAATTAGGTACCCAACAAATATATATAATCAATAAAAAAATTAATTAATTAAAACAAAGATTTTATGCCATGGAACTGACACATATTATCCTCATCATTATTGTTAGTGGCAAAGTCATTAGGCTTGTCCACACAACTAACATTAAAGTGTGCCAGACACTTCACAAGGTAAAGATTTCAAACCACATAATAGCATATACATACATGCTTACTTAACATACATGAATTCAATTCTGCACAGTTGTCCTCTCCCCGTCCCCCCAAAAGTGTGTAGGGAGCAATGTACAGACAAAAGAGGAAGAAAAAGAGATAGAAAGAAAAATATGTTAAATAATACTTGCAGTTTTACCCATTTATCTCCAAATGTCTTCGTCACTTGACAGAAACATTGACTGATTCCAACCATAAGATTCTTTTCTTCGGGTAAAATTTTTGGCAAACTGCACATTATATGGCATGAGAGAGAGATACTAACATTGGGCAGACTTCATACCAGGTACTCTGTGAAAAGCTCTCATGCACATTGTCCCGTTTAATCTTTCCAGCAGCCGAACAAGCCAACTGGTAGCTTGCATAGCACAGGTTCTGGAATCACGAAACAGAGAAAAGTTTTCTCTGACAACACCAGCTTTCATTTGTGCTTGGGTTTACGGTTTTCTAAGCAGATGCACATCCATAAGCTTACTGAACTCAGTTATTTCATAGTTGATGAAATAGTTGAAACATCAGGCGTCTTTCTGACAAGAATGCCTTCCTTCGGTGAGTCTATCTCCTGCTTCTGCGTGGTCTTCAAGGGGTGTCAGTCATGGTGCTCAGGAGCTGCTCTTCCCTCCACCCTCATAGCACACAGGGCTGAGCATGTTGCCAGCTGACCTCTCAGATGATCACATTCACCTGGTTTCTTAAGTTTTGATATATGGACCAGGGAGAGAGAGACAGATCCTTCCCTTTTTTGGATAGTGAGTTGTAAGGTGAAATGCTTGCAGCTCCTATGGCCATATTTGCTACCACATGGAGAGAATCAACATGAGGATAATGTCTAATTAAAAAGGGTTAGAGTTTGGATTAGGTTGAAAGAAGGAGGGTCGACAGATGGAGAAGAGGCAGAGGTTCCTGTGATTGACACATCCTAGGGCCCAGTAATACTTGAAGCCTTCACCTCTCTTGAACTTCAGTTATGTAAAGCCAATGATATCTTTTCCTCTTTCTTAAGCTATTTTGCCCTGGGTTTCTATACCTTCCAACCAAAGAAGTTATGACTAATACACCTACAGAACAGCGGCCAGAACCAGAATCTTGGTCTTTTCTTGTGTCTAGTCCAAATTTTGCTCTTTCTCCCAAATCATGATGTCCAGGGGAATTGGGTGCTTGAGAAATCATCCAGAGAAGGCACATTCAGAATTGGAAAAGTTCTGCTGCTCAAGTAAAGAGGAAGAATAACAGTGTGGAATTGATCACTTGAGGAGGAAAGGGCAAAATGAAAAGAGAACTAAGAAGTGAGCACAATGAATATAAGTATACTTCTTTCTTAATTTTGTCAGTAGTTATCTCTAGAAATTATATTCAGCTGCCACCCACTGCTGACTCCAAAGCAACGATTGCTTGTCAAAGAATTCACAGCTTCATTACTTATGGTAACTAAAATGCTGCGGTGGTTTCACCTTTCTTTCCATCTTCACCGCTGTTTTCCACAACCCGGGACTTCTGACCTGCTTAGAATATGTTAATTTACAGAATGTAGTCATTTCCCTTATCAGCCCCTCCAGGCAGTTGGCAAGAAGTATTTTCAGCTACAGACCTTGCAATCAGCTACTCAGACCTGCTGGCTTCCTGTGCCTTGACAGATAGAGCTAATTAGCACTCAGCAGTTTCTATGCATTATCTCTGACTCCAGAACATCCCTGTAAATGAGGGGTAGGTTTGTCTCTGCCCCAAAGAGACAAGAAGAAAACCTCAGAAATCTGGAGGTTAAACAACTTTATAAAAGTTCCTCCCTCTATCTCAATTCCACTTATCCTTTAATGGTCAGCTCATGTTTCATTTTTTTCCCTGAGCTGCCTTAGTAGATTACATCAACATTTTTTGTGGTGACTTCTTTGTCATGTAGACTTGCACGTAATTTTCCTAACCATAACTATACATAATGTAACAACTGGTGGCATAGTCCTTATCCATCTGTCCATCCATCGATCCATCCCTCCACCCATGCAACTAACCAGCATTTATTGAATGCTACTGTGTGTCAAGCACAGGTGGGGATTCTTAGAGCCATGCAGTTCTATAGTTATATGTCAGTTGAAGGAGATAGATGATAGATAAGAAAACAAATTAGCAAGGTATTTACAGGTCATGATGAGAACTGTGACATTAATAAAATCAAATTATGGTATGCAGAGTGCAGGAAAAATTGAGTGGTTAGAATTGGCCTCTCTGAGGAGGTAAGATGTGACCTCAGATAAGAAAGAGTCAGCCAAGCAAAGACACACGGATGACATCTTCCAGGAAGAGAGAAGCAGTAAGTTCAGAGGCCATGGTGTGGAAATGAGGTCTGTGCATTTGAGAAACAGAAGGAAGATCAGCATGGTTGGAGCGTAATGAATGAGGGAAAGGGAATTTTGAGAAGAGGTCAAAGATCTGCCCCTTCTTTGAAATTTCTTACTACAGTGGAAAGTGTTGGAAGTTTTTATACCATCAAGTTACAGGAACTTATTAAGGTTTTCAAAAGATCACTCTGGCTACTAAGTGGAGGATGGACTAACGGGGCAGGAGACGTGTGGAAGCAACAACCTCACATTTGCTCTAGTGCTTACTGTGTCCCTGACGCTGCACTCAGTCCTCCTCTTAGATCCAAGAGGCATTAATTATATTTGTATTTTATGAATGAAGAGCCAGTTGAGAATTTGCCCAATGTTTCATAAATATGAAGTGGCTGAGCTGAGATTTGAACCCACATTCAGATAACTCCAAAACCTTTACTTGATTTATTGCATCATGCTATGCTATAGATGTTTGACCTTTATAGATTGAACAATCTATCCTAATGTGCCATGGTATATTAATTTTAATTTTGTGGAAACACTCACTTTTGTGCACTATAACGGTGGTGTGTGTAAGGAGGCATTTGACTGGTGAGTGGTTCTTCAGCTGAGAACATGCAGTAACTCCTGTGGAATGTCTCTCTAGAGGCTGAGCTTAAGAAATATACGTTTCTCCAGGGAACTGTGATTCAGGAGCAAATTTTTCCTGATATATAGAATAAAGAATGGTAAGGAACCACTTTGTTTTTCAAATGTTACTGCTTTTTTTAAAGGAAATTTATATGCTGTGGGAATATTTGCAAATTGTGAATTTCTGACCATCTGCAGATATACTCTTCAGAATGTCAAG
>NW_007750994.1:0-229 GCF_000696425.1 Galeopterus variegatus | reverse complement strand
AAAGGGAAACTATTTAAGAGTTCAGCTTTCTCCCTCAGCAATTCCTAGGCACTTAGCGTCTTTCTTTTATGGTAAAACAGCAGTCACTCTAACAGGGGTAATCATTGGTAAAATATTCACAATAGCTAATAACAGTTACAGCCAACTATGGAATTATGATCCAAACACTTCATAAGAATATATCATTTAATCCTCCACTCTCGGAATTAAGTACTATTATCCCCTGCAC
>NW_007750993.1:4702-9627 GCF_000696425.1 Galeopterus variegatus | reverse complement strand
TATGTCTGTATTGAAATGACACACTATACTCCACACAAATAAATATAAAAATAATTTAATTTAAAAAAAAAAGAATGCAGTAAGATCCTACTGTATATGAAATGATTTTATAAGAATGAAATAAATAAAATTACAATTTGACATATGTTCACATGCAAGTGGAGTTTGTTAATTGCATGTGTGCATTCTGACCTGGATGGGATTATTCTGAAAATCTTGGGGAAAATTACATATACAAAGACAGAAGACAGTAAAGTTACCATATGAGCTACTGTCAATATTGCCAATATTGTCTCTTTGAGTTTAAACATAATCTGAGTTTGCCTGCTGTAGATATTATTTGGTCTCTTGATGTTCTCTTTGTCTCACAAACTAAGGGGTAAAATTCTCCATTTTTGTGCATTTATGGACTCCTTTCTTTAGGAGCTCAGAAATGTTCAAATTGAACAGTGACTATCTAATTTTCTGTATTCATGTGTACCAATTATTACTGGAACTGGCAATAGAATTTTTGCTGAGAGCAATGTTATGCATCATGTTCTAAGCTGGCTTTCTGGCATAGTATCACATGTAATATTGTAAAACAGTTTGTTCTAGTTGGCCTCAACTGGAGCTTCTGTGACAACATTTTGCAGATGATAAGACTTAATTGCATGTAAATGTCATTTTTCAAAGATCTTGGAAACAAAGGACAAAACCCTGATTCAAAAAAAATCTCATGTTAACAAGGTCACCAGAAATCAGCATTGGATCTGGAGATTGAATGAACTCTGAGACATCCTACATTTGATTTGAAGAAATTACAAATATAACCTTAGATTCTTAAATTTAAAAAAAGGACAGAGCAGACAATATTCTTACCTGGTAACTCTAACCTTCTAAATAAGCAATTTTATTTTAAAAATACAGATTACATGTTTACTAATACAATAAAAATCTAACTGTGGATTTGCAGAAGTTACATAAAGCTTTAACAAACTACATCATAGGAATTTTTGCAGCATGTTGACTCACAAAAAGAGATGACTATATAAGCCTGCAAGAGTGAAATTTATTTTTATGGTCCAGCTTCCAATATGTAAGATGTAACCTATTATACAGTGACATGCCAGTTATGCTTCATCAAACTGATTATATACCATTTCATGAGGATGTAATCCACTGGGACTTAAGTAGTTCAGTGTAATCAGTTACAATAAGATGGATCAGTACAGGTTGTAAAAATATCAAATCCTCCAATCACTAGATCAGGACAGATAAATTTCTGTATGTTGAAAATCTCTGGATTCTGGCACAAAGCCTATAATTACAGGGCTTTTATGGTTTGGTTGCAACCAATTTTTCTATAAAGAAGTCATCATGATAAATATTTTCTTTAAGCTGTACCCATGAAACAGTCACTATCTTTAATATAAAAGCAATCCAAGGTTTTCCTTCTTCAAAACTCTTCTCATTTGCTAAATCACAAGTCAATGATTTCTCCATTTTTCTGGCCCACTGTAAATCTCCCAATTTTTCTGAAAACTAAATATGACCTCCCACCCCAAAAATAAAAATTGTGGAATGGAGAAGTGTTAGGGATAGGACTAAGATTGGATAGAGGAAATGTTGTGTGCAGGGAACTTCTCTTTGATCTTGAATGCATCTATGTGCAGCAGGGACTGGAAATGAAAGAACCGACGTTCTTACCTTCTCAGTTCCCTCCATCACAAAGCTAGTAGTTCATGAGTGAAGAAAAGAGGAAATAAGCTCAGGACTGAAGACAGAGACAGTTACCCTGCCTACATCCTCAGTCTTTCTCCTTCCCCTTTCCATTTTAGTCCTATGCTAACTCCAAGAATATTCTACCTTGAGAAAAAAAAAATGTGGATAGCCGTTTAAAACAGTTTTGACTAAACTAAATTTTGAAAAATAGAAGGTAATGAAAACCAATGAAGCCCATAACCTCTCTCCCCACCTCACACTTGCCTGCAGCCTGCACCTGCATTCATCTGTCTGTATCCAACACACCAGCTCTCCTCTACCTCCCCGTCCTCCCTCTTCCCCCTCCTCCCCTTCCTCCCCCCTTCTTTTCTCTCTCTCTCCATCCTTCCCTCTCTCTCTCCTTTGCTACTTCCATCCTGTCTCCCCCCTTTCTCATACAGCCTTACCTCTCAGGCCTCCTCTTCCCTTTATCATTCCTGTACGCTGGCGTGATTTATACCAAATTAAAGAAAGAAACACAAGATGGTGGAGGGACTTCATGTTCCTATAGACTAATGATAATTGACATTTATTGAGTGTTTACTATGGCTAAGCACTCAGCAAGGCACCTTGCATGCATCATATTATTTACTTTAATCCTCAAATTAATCTACAGAGGTGGATTCTATTATTTTCCCCATTTTTGAGATTAGAAAACCAAGGGTAAAAGAGTAAGCAACTTGCTAAAAGTTAAAATCCATTTAAATAAAGATCACATTTCAGTATTTTTACCCACCATGGGAAAATAGCTCAGAAGAATGTTATCAAATTTAAGGGAAATGCTTGGGATAGCCAGACTTGAAACATAGGCACTGGATCATATATAAAAATCACTTTGAAGGATCTCAGGGAGGCCCTTCAAAATATTAGGCTAAGATCTTCCAGAGGAACATTACCTGGGGTCTAAAGGGCTGATGTGATGGCCATGCAGGAGGGACAGGCAAACAGTGACTGAAAATATGACTGGCAAGTTTGAACTCTCTCTCTCACACACATACACATATACAAACACACAGAGAATATGGATTTACAAGCACTGACTTGTGATGAAACTGCTTCTTATAGGGGCAACTCCATAAAGTGTGCTCTGATATAGGAAATTATGTATTTAATGATGATTGATAACTGTCCAGAGCATAGCCTAGGACATATAGTATTTAAAAAAACCTACCCAAACAACTTTTCTCTCAGTGATATGGCCTGTGGAATTTTGACTACAGGATGTTCCACAAACTCAAAGATTACCCTCTGGGCATCCCTTGGTATTTGCCAGAGCTTTAAGAGCCACTTAACAATGCCCAAATTGTTTACTAGCAAGAACCTGCCATAATCAAGCATGCCAAGTTAATCATGAGAGAATGGAATGTGTTGTGCATGATTAAGAGCTTACTCTAGAGTTGGGAAGCAAACCCCAAAATCACAGAGGTTATCAGATGTAGACTCCAGCCTTCAGAGTCTATTCAGTACTGACCACAGCAGAAATATGGTTGCCCAATTATTACATAGTGTGCTGGAAAGAATGTAGTCTTTGGCATTAGAGCAATATCAGTTCAACAACTTAGCCCCACCATCCCTTACCCCACAACCAGCCTCAGTTTTTAATTTATTTTAATTTTTTAATAGTAATAGCACATTGCACACTTTTCATTAAGGATGCTATATAATGTATGTAAATGGTCTATCTGAGATATGTAGGCTTTTAATAAGTTACAATTGCTTTTATTATCTTTTTAAAATTGAGTAGCACCTGGTTATGTGTTAAATAAAATATTTTTATATGAACACAGCGTCACTGATTTATATTTAACTTGCTGTTTCCTAAAACCCACTTCAACCTACTCCTGAAGTACCTATCCAATTCATTCCCATGTTGTATCTACTGTGCATGTTTTCTGTGTGCGTGTCACTTTGCCAAAACCTCTTGAACTGGGACTAGAAGCAAAATCCAAAATTTACAATTCATTATTCTTTGTAGCCAAATTACCCTATTACGTCTTTGTTCTTATATCCCCAATTCTACATTTCATCCAACAATTTCTTCATAGGTTGTATCCTTGAGGAAAGGTTCACAAGAGTGATTTATGAGTGGAAAAAGTTACTTAACAAGAGTTGCATTCTGCAAATGCTGAAAGATATGACTGGTGTCTGAATGCACTGAAAAGAAACAAAATTATGTTCACATTATGTGGGAAAACATTGCCATTTTTATTTTCCTGTAGTATAAATCACTGTACAGATTAATTCATTCATGTAATTATATTTGCAGCTCTTTTCCCTTTATTCATGGCTATAACTTTCTTTATGGGAAAGAGCACATTGCAAGTCAGTATAAAACATCTTTTGAGCACTGCGGTGGATGGTCAGAGATGATATGCGGGCCTGTGGACACTGTGAACCACCTGAATTCTGCCAGGATAAAAAAGCAGATGCCTCAGCAGTTTTACATTCTAAACACCAGGAAGATTTTGAGACAATAGTTCCTTGATTGCCAAGCTGCTGAAGATGGTTATTTCATCTCTGGAACATAATTGGTCTGCTGGCATTACACCCACGTTACTTGAAGGGATGAAAATAAAATTATAAAGTGCTGTGTAAAGCCCGAAATGGCCACCTTTAAGTTAATCTTCCCCTTAATGTTGTAGAGTCCATAAAATATGCATTAATTCCAGTTTTTAATAGCTTTTATCAATCCATCTTTCTTCTTCAAATGGTAGATGATAATAAAAGAGATTTCTCACACTGCACTTCCAGCCCATGGTATATCCTGTAATTTTGCTTTCTTTTTTGGGGGAAGGGGTTCAAACCAACAGTTATTAGATAAAGCACACAAAGCAATAAACAACTTCTCCAATACTGAAACTACAAAAAAACCCTAGAATTGTTTTGATAAGCCAGTTCATTTATTATAAGCAGATTAAGCTTTCACTTATAAATTACTGCTATATATTTTTAAAAGATTTAAACTTATAAAAATATTAATTTTTGAAATAACTCTTAGTTTTTATTTGCCTATCATATTTTTTTAATTGAAGATAAAACATTCTATTTTTAAAAATCTACATTTAGAAATACAAAAAATTCAGGAATGTTGATAAGGATGACAATTACTGCATTTATCAAACTTCCCATTTACCATCATCTGTCAAGCTACTGAATTTTTCAGCAGCAATTGGTAGACTGGA
>NW_007750993.1:2756-3850 GCF_000696425.1 Galeopterus variegatus | reverse complement strand
TAAAGTCATAGCCTAGTAGAATAATTAATAACATAGACTGTTTTCAGTATAACACTAAGTGAAAAAAGGAGAGAACAGAGGAATATAGCAGAATGATTTATCTTATTAAAAGTATAAATAAGTTAACATATTAAATGTCTAAAAAGAAATGGAACAAAATAATTATAATTCTTTCTGTGATGAAATTCTGAGTGATTATGTTTTCCCCTGTATGATTTTTAATATTTTTCAGATTTTTCCATTGATCTAACACTATATGTGTCAATCAGACAAAAGCAGTAAAATGTTTTTAATCAATAAAGAAAAATTCCTTGGATACTTATTAATTGATAGTAGTATCACTGTGCAATCTGTATTAACTGCTAAAGTTCATAATAAATTCTTAATTGTAAATTAAATATCAAGGTGAAATTTTTATTACATCTAACAAAAAGAAATAAATTGTGAGATAAGTATATGTTGAACTACTAAACAACTGGTATATAATGTGCCATGGAATATGAAAAAGTAAAACTGATGGTCAGAAAAAACAGTATGTAGACCATCTAAAATAAAAGGGCCAGATTTCAGTAAAGTCATGAAAAACATTAGAAAAATTGACTAGGGAAGGAAAAGTAATAGAGGGACTATTGTGTTAGACGTGGAAGCATGTACCTGATATTAAATGTCAAGGAAGGATTGTTTTATCCATTAGGCACAGTAGGCACAATGCTGAGGCTCACGATGTTTTAAATTTTTTTATAAAATCCAAAAAATAAATAAATAAATAAATAACTTCTAGGTCAAAAAATTAACTTGACGCCAATGCAGTTATAAAATATATAATATTTAGTATGCAAGAAGCAACCTATAAAAGCAAAAATGCCTAGGTTCCACAAACATCATCTTGCTGCCCTGGTTCAATAATTTGCTAAAGAATATTGTATTTAATAGAACGGTTCCAACATCTCTAGAGAACATAGATGAGAAAGTGCCTAATCCCAGCAAGACTGTCTGTGAATGAAGAATCAAGAAACAGAGCAGTTGTAACAACAGATTTGACGTCTTTGTAACATTGCATGTGAGTCTGATGACAATGCAGCGATGTGGATTTG
>NW_007750993.1:0-2557 GCF_000696425.1 Galeopterus variegatus | reverse complement strand
CACATCATTTCATGCTAATAGATTAGTAGGAGATCAAATGAGACAATTTTGGATTAACTCGAATATTACAACATAAAGACTGTCTCAGACTAGATGTTCAACAAATGTTAGTTCCCTTGGGAAAATACTATCCCTAAACATTATCCTTGCTTATTATATAGAGAACAAGTAATATTTATGAAAACAGTATATTTCTTTTTTTTTTTTTTCCTTTTCATCTTTTTTACTGACCAGTAACAGGATTGCAACCCTCGGTGTCACGCCCGTACCGGGGACCGGCAACGGGATCGCAACCCTCGGTGTTGCGCCCACACCGCGCTCAGCCAGTGAGCGGGAACCGGTCTCCACATGGGATCCAAACCCTCAGCGGGAGCGCCGCCGCACTCCCAAGTGGCGCACTCTCCAGTGCGCCACCGGGCCGGCCCCAGTATATTTCTGATAAATCAAAAATTCAAGCAGAATATTCCTCTGTAGTTATAGTTCTAAACCATTCAGATTCTGTGATATTTGATATACACCATATTTCTAAATCCCAGTCCCTGGTTCCAAAGAACCCTAGAAAGTAATTGAAAGTAGAAACCTGCTCATTGTCCAAATGTACAGTGGCAAACACATACTGCAGGGGGGTGGAATTCTGTTTATGTTTAAATAGTCACAAGAGTTGTTCTTCACAACAGTAAGCATTAAGAATCACTCAGAGAGTTTCTTAAAAATAGTGATATCCCATGCTAACTCCCATTCCTTAGCAGGGCCTGGAAATTTGCATTTTAGCCACTATCAGGGTATTTGGGAAATTCATTCATTCTCAGGCTATACTTGGAGAAACAATGTCCCAAAATACGTGGCTGCTTTTCAAGGAAATTCATCTACTGAAATGGGAGGGTCAACCAGCTTGTCTAAATGGATTTCAAATGCAATGGCATGCTAGCTCTGCACTGGACAGATTTTCATAATTGAGTGGTTTGGGTGGGGACCTCATATAACTATTCTGAATGTGATTGATGCCACAGCTGATCAGGCTGAACTGTACTTACTAATGCACTACGCTCTGGGAGGTTTTTTTATACTGTAGGCTGGGACTGTTGCCCAGACACTGTGATTGTAATGAAGATAGGCATGGGTCTTTAATGTTTTCCACCCCCTACCCCAAACGCTGAAAAATGGTTAGCATTGAGTATTTTTATACGTAGCAAGAATTTCCGAGTCAGAAATTTTATTCCCATGTATCCCAGTGACAATATTCTAATATAATTTCTTTTCTAATGTTCCATTAAAATGATTGATGTCAAATTAAACCTTTGGAATGTGGCTGATCATGTGAAAGAGTGACAGCCAGGATGCCATTATTAACAGTTTATATTTTGACTGACTTAACAACCCCATTCCATTCAGTATTTCGTGTGCACATTTACCCCAATTTACACATCCTAAAAAATGCTCTTTAATGAATAAAGTGATTCATGATAGCTGTTGTTCGAGTACCTTTCTAAATCTTATTTGTAAACAAGGCTACAAGAATCCAGTAACCGAAAGGTTGTCATAGATTATTTTGTTGAATTGTTACTGATCCAAGATATTTCTAAGAGGAGAATCTTCTTTCAGAAAATCATTCATTATGTATTTACTATCTATGTACTGGCCAGGCTTTAGAAACCATGTCCTCCGAAATGTAGACAAAAGAAAATCAAAGAGGTAAATCTAATATGCCAAATTTTGCAGAGTATAAACATCATTATATGCAAACCTGATGCATTTCATAACCTTAGTGGCATTCCTTAGCCCTCCAGTGCACTGGTAAGCTCCGAAACCACCTGATCCAGGCTATCAGAATACCAAAACACCTGAATGCTATGTCTAAAATTAGACTACTGTAATCCTCCCTGGATTGTCACTTTCCTTTATTACAAACACATTTTTTCTCCTGTCATCGAAACTACTTTAAATGAGTAAAGAGTGCCACCAAGCGGTAGCATATCATATTCCAAAATCAATTCTGTTAATCTTAAAAAAGAAAAAAAAAAGATACTCTTACACACTTTACCTTTGTTAATTGTGCTCACACTCTTAAGAGAGACAGGTTTATTTGCATGATTTAAAACGTGTTTCTATCTCAGAAAAAAAGCATATCCTGCTGGATTGATAAAGCAAATTTACTATGATAAATTTTTTAAATATGAAAATTCTACCTGCAGTTAATGGTATTTGTAAAAAGAAGTATTATTAATTCTTATTAAGAATCTAATTTCCGAGCTTTATTGGCTATATAGTGATTATTGGTTGGAAATATGTATAGTTTCCAGAAGAAAGTTTTCTTATTATACAAAATGTTATCATTTCTTTCCTGATATTTCATGTATATCTGATCAAGAGAAATAGGGCAAGATTTTTTTTAAGTAGTATAAATTCCAGCAATGTTGACCTCTAACCCTAGTTCCACATTGAGGGAAAATGAGTTATTCCTGTCACTCCACCTTCCTTTTTAAAGGATTATGTAGCTTTATAAGACTAAAACCCATAGAGAGTCCCTAAATCTTTTTTTTTTTTTTTTTTTTTTTTT
>NW_007750992.1:7657-9629 GCF_000696425.1 Galeopterus variegatus | reverse complement strand
CAAACTATTCTTTCCTCGTTAAGATAACAAAAAATGGAGAAAGAATAAATCACAAAATAAATAAATTAAGTAAAATAAAACACATTGATGACTTTACACTATAAGTTAGGAAACAAAACTATTTTAACATTTAGAACAAAAAAATCATTTGTTTGTATTTTTTTCTCCCTATCCATGGCAAATGCTCAATAACAATGAGAAAAAATTAAGAAATAAAATGTTTTGATTGCCTACAATGTACTAGTTATTGTCCTAAGTACCTACAAATACAAGTGTAATCAAAGTTTAAATATCCTTACTGAAATCTGTTTGCAATACTGCAACATAAATTTAAACCCATATGATCATAAACTAACAGCTTGAAAAAATAAAGTAAAAAAATAATAAATTTCTAAGGACTACTTATTAGATGTGCATTCATAATTCTAATTATATTGGGTGATACTTTGTTCAGGAGACTTTCAATTCCACCATCATAACCGGTTTGAGCTATGTACAAACGTAACTCACCCTAGTTTGAAGACTAGTTTTGTTGCTGTTTTTTGTTTGTTTGTTTGTTTGTTTGTTTGTCTAGGGCTTGGTTTTAATTGAGCAAAATGCTAGTACAGCTTGTGTTACATTGTCTTGTTACTCACCATGGATGGATCAGAGTTAATACACTACTGATAGGATATGTTGTACTTGTATATGCAATGCTCACCCAGAAAAGCTAAAATTTTCCAAAGACATAATAATGAATATCATAAATTTAGGTCCAGAATACAAATAACCATTTTTTTTCTTCTGTAACATATGGAAACAACTGTCCCCTTAGTGGAGGGAACTTCAAACTGTTCTCACACAAGAATTCTCACATCCCCCCAAACTAGGTTGACATCAAATTTCTATTTCCAATTAACTCTTTTAAAAAGATATACTTTCATTCTTCCAAAATGAGTAAAATAAAAATAAAGAAAGATTAGTTAATCCTGTAAGCCTATGTCCCAGGATCACCAACCAGCAGAGCTCTACAGCAGTTTTGTGAGGTCCATACAATTAGGAAGACCTACTGTTTTAAAAAGAATACAAACCTACTAATACAAAACTTGTTGCAAAGTGAATGTTTCTCTAGAATGACTAAAATAATCACAGTGAGTATCAAATTTTAACGTGCTGAATAATCACTAATAAGACAAAATCTTTAAAAATACATATTTTTGTCATCCTCCTGATATACACCATTTTCCTACATTTGGTTGCATCTTTAATTGCCCTTTCATATAAAACAATTTAGTAAGAAATAAAATAAAATAAAACAATTTTGTAATATTTTCTGTAGATAGAATAGAAAGATGTTTCAGTATTTTTTCCTGACAAACAGTTTTAAAAAAACTTCAGATTAAAGCTTGTTATTGATAATGTCATATAAAATTTATGACTATCCTAAAATTTTCTTTTCTGTAAAAGACCTGTTCATATCACTGAGCTACATGATTAAGCTGCAGTGATCTTGTCTTTTGGTCTTTTAATTTTTAACATGTACTGTTTAATGTGTAAATTTGTAGACTAATCCTTTATTTTTCATAAAGGATTTCGTGTATCACAAATACCTTCCACTCATTTGTGCTTATTATTTATTCTGAGTATCTTTTTGTCTAATTTGATTTATGAAATGTGTTATTTAAATCACTTTGATGTGGCGAAAAGACAAATTATTTAATATATAATTTTTATTATCTATGTTTTGTGTATAGTCAGGATTCTCCAGAGATACAGAATCAATAGGATACGTATATAGATATATGAGAGGGGATTTATTAGGGGAATTGGTTTATGTGATGATGAAGGCTGAGAAGTCCCACCAAAGGCCATCTGCAAACTGGATGCCAGTAGCATGGCTAAGTCCATGTCCCAAAGCCTCAGGATCAGGGAAACCGATGATGTAATTCTCAGTCCAAGACCAAAGTCCTGAGAGCCCAGGGTTGCTGCTGGT
>NW_007750992.1:3383-6864 GCF_000696425.1 Galeopterus variegatus | reverse complement strand
TTTCTAGGTATTTCTTAATCTAGTCAAGTTAACACCTAAAATTGACCATCACATCTTGTTTAAAAATGTTTCTTTATCCTAAGGTTATATTTATGTTCTCTATTTTCATCAGAGTATTAAAGTTACTATTCCTAAGATCATATTAATGTTCTCCTATATTTTCTTCAGAGTATGAAAGATTTAGTTTTCATATTTAATTCTTGAATAGAACTTGATTTTTTAAAATGATGTGCTAAAGTTTGCATTTTTTTCCATAAAAATCAAACGTCCCATAATATTTATTAATTTGTCAATTGATATGCAATATTATCTCTATGAAATATCATGAGTTTAGGTAAAAGTATGAGGATGCATCATTTTCTTTCATCTCTATTAGTTTCCATTTGTTATTTTGTCCAGTGTTGCAAAAATCACAATATCTCATGTATCATAACTTTATAATAAGCTTTGCTATTTGATGAGATGTTCACATCTTTCAAAATAATCTTAAATAGTTTTAATCCATTACTCTAAAAAACATTTATGTTTGACTTTTAAAGCATAAAGCAGTGAAAATCTGGGAACCCCTTTTTTTTATTGTTATGATTTTTAACCACACAGTCTCTGTTAATTTGCATAGCATACCCAAATGATCTTAGGCCTATGGATTAAATGTTCAGGGAAGACAATTCTGGTTATATTTTTTTCTACCAAATGATAGAATGGAGTTAAACATATTTCTTTTAGATTACTGTTTCCATAAGTAGATTATCTTTTCCTAACTCGCCCTTCAATTGAGCATAGAATTCATGAGAATATCCTAATTTTAGTCATGTGTTTCAAGTTCTGCTGTCCCCAAAGTTACTTCTGTAAGCATTCCCTTATAATGCCATCAATTCATTTTACTTTTTATAGTTTCTACTTTTCTCTTGAGGTAATCTAAATATTCATTTATGTAAATTTTGTTTTCATCATTTAGCATAATTATAGTAGCTTAACACCCTTATCTACTAATTCTAATCACTACATTATCTCAGGATTGATATGTAAATTTTTTTCTATTAAGAATGGTTCACATTTTCCTGTTTTTTCATGTGTGTAATAATTTTGAATTGCATTTCTGATGTTGATATGTTATACATACAGAATGTAGATCCTATTATAGTCCTCTAATGAGTATTATTTTTTATTATATGTTTTGTCTTGTTTTATGAGACAGTTAACTTGTGTGGCTCAAACTACAATCTCTGAATTTTGAGAGACAGGTCAACCCTGGACTCAATTTTTTTATTCTTACCTGTGTTGGTTGCCATCTGTCCCATTCGCACATAATTTAATGGTGAGTCAGAGATTCAGGCAGAGATTATTCTCAGAATATGGAGTTCCCCTTCTGTGACTCTTTTTCTTGTGAACTTCCCACACTTTCCACTGGCTCCGATTGCTCCAAAATAGCATGTGGTTCTTTAGGACACAAAAATAGTGAGTATCTCTAAGGGATCTAGCCCACCCTATATTGCTGATCAAGGCCTTCAGTCAGTCTAGCAGCCATGAAAATTCACCCCAAACCATTTTTTTTTTTTACAAATGGATTTTTTTGGTTATTGTTTTTGTTTGTTTGCCTAGAATTTAGAGTTGTTATCTGCATCCAGTGGATGAAATGATGTTCAGTCCATGCCACTCTATATTATAGCACCTTGGCATTTGAGGAAACCACAGAAGCAAGAAGGAGTCTTTGACCTTCTCCCTCCCTTCTTTCCTGAAGCAGGTCATAAAACCTTGAAAAGAAATTTTTGAACTTCTCTTGAAGTAGGTCATTAGACTCTCATGTGAGAAGTGCCTACCTTATACCCAGAGGAAAGAAACACCCTTATTTCTGAACACACAGGAACACAGAGAAGAATCTGAACATACAGGCTTTGGTAAGTTCCCTCTAGTTTATTACCATGATATCATAAAACTATGTGTCCAATCATACTCTCTCACAACTATCCACTTCATCAAACTTATCATAAATATACACAGGTTTCCCTGTTTCTTTGGTCTTCATTTCTGAAAGCTCCTGTGGCATGTAAAAAATTATATTAAATGCATTTTCATGCTTTTGTCTTGTAAATCTTTATTTTGTTATAGGGACCACAGCCATAAATTCAGTGATGAGAAAGAAAGATATTTATTTTCAACCTCTACAAAAGCAAAAGTCTAATGTCATCGAGCCTAATGCTAGTATTGGTATTTGAGTCCAGTACAACCCTGGCTTTGCTTTCATGCTTTCTTTAGTTGTTTTTTTTTTTTTTTGTTATTTTTGTTTGCTTTTTTGGCCTTTGTGTTCTAGATTTTCTACAATAACACAAAGTATACATGTATTCATTCTTTTCTGTTGCTTATAACAAAATACACAAAACTGAGTGATTTGTAAAGAAAACAAAATTTATTGCTTAAGGTTTCAGAGGCTAGGAAGTCCAAAGTCCATGGAACACATCTGGTGAAAGCTTTCTTTGGTGGTGACTTTAGTGACGGCAGGATACCACATTATGAAAATGGTGGAGCAGAGTGTTTTCAAAGAAAGATTCAATGGTGCTAAGAAGATGAGTACAAAAGAAAGAGATTATTAAGAGAAGGAGGAAAAGGCCCTGAAGGCATTGCAGAAGCCTCTGGGGCCAACCCTTCTATTATAGGCCCAAAGACCTAGGGAGACAGAATGGTCTCAGGGAACAGGCCTGAAGAGCCCTCCACAGCCTCACTGCCCAGGGCCACCTTGGAAAGCTGCTTCATCCTCTACAGTTCTGGCTAAGTTTGCCCCAAGTGTGGCTGGCTCTGCAGCTTTGGAAAATCCAAGCTGGTGGAAGCCCTGATGGCAGCCATATAGTGTTAGGTCTGCAGGCTCACAGAATGACAGAACTCTGAAGCCTTTCGAGACTCCACACTGATTTCAAAGGATATCTGGAAAAGCCTAAGGGCCCAGAAAGAGATTTGTCACAGGGGCAGATTCACCACATAGAGTCTTCACTAGAGCAATGCCAAGTGGAAACGTGGGGTCAGAGTTGCAGCAGAGAAACCCTATCAGTGCCATGCCTAGTGGAGCTGTCACAGTGGGACTGCCATGGAGATCCCAGACCTGTGGAGCTACCAGCATGCAACATCCACCTACAAGAGCTGAAGCATCACCTGAGACTAGAAAAGCCATAGAAGCGGAGCTGCCTGAGGACTTAGTGACCCAACCCCCATACCAGCATGCAGAGGACCTTGAATATGTAGTCGAGGTACGTGATTCACCAGCTTTAAGATTCGATGCATGCCCTGCTGGGTTTCACACTTCTTTGGGACCTTTCACTCCTTTCTTTTGACCTATTTCTCCCTTTTTCAGTGGGAATGTGTACCCTATGCTTGTCTCATCATTGTATCTTGGAAGTAGATAACTTGTTTTAAATTCACAGATGGGATGTTGAACTTTGGATTTTTGAGTAGAAACAAGTTCAGACTTTGGGGATGGAAAGAATGTATT
>NW_007750992.1:0-1927 GCF_000696425.1 Galeopterus variegatus | reverse complement strand
GCTTATTTTTAGCACAGGAATAACGGGGAAAAAATTCTGAAAGGAGTAAAGGAAAATCAAGTGTTAGTTCTTACTCTGTTTCATCAAAATTATAAAGATATTAGTTATTTGAGGTGAGAAAATTCAATTTTTAATTCCTTTTTTGAGGAAAATTTGTTACATCTTCTAGTTGTAAATATGCTCAGGGATGAAGGGAAACTAGTCTGTAAACAAAAAAAGCAAAGTGTTGGATGAATTTCAAACGAATATTGAACTTGATATTTCCCTTTATACAAAGTAGTATGTATGCACTTTTGAGTGCTATGTAAAAATCTTTTGCTCTAAATTGGCTTTGAAGTTATATGAAACAAAGAACAGATCAATGATGCACCTGATACTTTTCTTGTCTACATGAAGGTTCATGTGTCATTACATAGAGATATTTGCAAGCAATCTAAAATTCTTAAAATAGAAATCACAAGCAAATGGAAATTACTAACTTCATTCCCTCAGTGAGCTCACAGGTTAGTAAAAGTTAAAAACACATGTACAGCTCCCTCTGACCCATCATATTAAGTTCCATAAGGGCACAACACAAGTGCTGTGAGAAAGTAGATAAGAAAAGTAATAATTCATTTAGGAAATATTGTAAAATGGTTAACAAATTTGAATTAATATTTAAATGAAATGTTAAGGGCAGGGAAGGCTATAACAGCTAACATTTAAAAATAAGACTGGAGGCCCCACAAGATGGCGATGGGTCCAGAGCGGGCGTGCCAGAAGACAGCGCGAGCCTGAGAAGTGAGTGCTGTGCTGCCAGAGTACTATTTGCATTTCCAAGAGCAACAAAAAAAGAATAAGTCATTGATCAACTAAACTACAATGACAAAAAAGCGACTACAGATTCAAGGTTTCAGGGCCGACACAAAATAAGATTCCTGAGAGCGCCCAAGCCGCGCTGCGGGACCGAATGAGCAGCCCAAGGCAACAAAGGCCAAGAAAGACGGCAGCAAGGATGCAGAAATGGAGAGGAAGGCGCTGGAGGGCCCAGCTCTGTGAGCTCTGTGAGTGACCCCCAGCCCAGCCTCGTTTGCAGGGCAGACGCCCGTCCAGCTCCCGCCTACCACACCAGGCTATGCACCGGCACCAGCACTGCCTCCATTTTCTCACGTGGGGGCGGAGCTGGCCAGCTCAGATCAGCCAGACCTGCCCTCCTCGCTTGGCATGGCTCCTCACTGAGCCGTGCCACTTGTGTGCCTCGGCGCAGGGCCCCCCGGGGCCTGTGGACTGGCCTCCAATCCCACTCCCCCCACAGATCTCTGGCAGGGCTGGTGGCGGGGGGAGCCCCTGGCCAGCGTCGGGAGGGCAGGGAAGAGGAGCCCGCCCAGATTGTCACTCCACCACACCCTGGGCTTCGGCCCCAGGTAAACTTCCTGTTTCCAGGAGGCAGATACCATCTCTGTGGCCATCAGTTCGGAAGAACCCCAAACTGATTTCTGGTTGGCAGAGGTGAGGCCGGAGCACTCTCGAGCTAGCTTGAAACTGCCGGAGAGCTGACTGCCGGTGGGCGCCCAAGTGGACCTGTGCTGGGGGGATTCAAAGAGGAACTGTGTGCTGTGGGATCATCCCCCAAGGAGCTCACACCCTGATGTCACAGATAACTCAACTACACAATTAACCGCAATACCAGGAGGAAAGTGAGAAGCCCAGAGAAAGCCTTATCCAGAGCCACAAAAGCACCCAGAGCGTCGCTACCAGAAACCTGAAAGTCTTCCTGGGCAGGGTGGGGCAGAGCATGGGCTTGAAGTCCGGCTGATAGACGAGGATTGCAGAAGACATGACCCAGCCCTGTACTGAGCACACAGAGCGGGGAGGGGTCCAGCAAAGGAGGCAGAGTCTCTGCAAAAAATACACACCCTGCGGGCCATCTCTGCAAGGTCCAACAGCC
>NW_007750991.1:0-9629 GCF_000696425.1 Galeopterus variegatus | reverse complement strand
CCGCACTCAGCCAGTGAGCGCTGTGAGTGCACCAGTCATCCCTATATAGGATCCGAACCTGTGGTGGGAGCGCTGCTGCACTCCCAGTGCCGCACTCTCCCGAGTGCGCCACGGGCTCGGCCTGTGAGTATTATTTTTAAAAAGAAGAATCTGAAAGGCATTCTTCATCTCTGCCCCCTTCTCCTCGCCACCTTCAATGAGGGTGCTAAGTTATTTCTGCTGACAGGTTTGCAATAGTCTCTCTTTTTTGGATTATTCTTTTCAAAGTAGAGCCAGACACCATGGAAGGGGCACATCTCTGGAGTCAGAGTCTGGCTTTGCATCTGTCTGTGTTGCCGCTGTGGCCACGAGGGCGGCAAAGTAGAGTCAGGTGACCTGTTGAAGACACTTACTAGTTTGTGTGCTTGGAGTATTACTCAGCATTTCAGCCTCAGTTTGCTAATCCATAAGACATGCATTGAGTGAGCTAAAGGAAATCATGGTTGGAAATGTACGCTGAACACTGTAAAACAAAGATTGGTTCTTTAAACTAGTTGTGATGGTTAATTTTGTGGCTCAACTTGGCTGTGCTACAGTGTCCAGATATTTGGTCACACGTTATTTTAGATGTTTCTGTGAAGGTGTTTTTTGGATGAGATTATCATTTAAATAGGTGGACTTTGAATAAAGTAGATTACCCTCCATGATGTAGGAGGGCCTCATCCAAGCATGTGAAGTTCTTAGTAGAACAAAGACTGAAAGACTGACCTCCTCTGAGCAAGAAAGAATTTGCACTTGAGCTGCAGCTCTTACCCTGGTCCCCAGCCTGCTGGCCTGCCCTGTGGATTGTGAATTTATCAAGTCTCCACAATCACATGAGCCACCTTTTAAAAATAAATCTCTCTCTATGTGTATATACCCCTCCCACTGGTTTTGTTTCTCTAGAGAACCCTAAGACACTAGTTTTTCATTTAGTTTATTGATTCTAATGTTTTCTCATTTGTTTGTCTCCTCTTTTAGCCCAGACACTATCTACTTCATTGTTTCTTTTCTAAGTCACTAAGAATATTTTTAAATCTTATTTTTCTTTGCTTTTCTGGTTAGTAAAGTTTGTTCAAGTAAGAAAATTTTCTTTTCATTGTTATCTTGGCCACCATCCACCCATGAGAGAGGGAAGGAAGATAACTTTTCTGCAGACACACTGTGTGCTGCACTCTGAGCTAGGTTGTTAGTGATACTTAGTGAAGGTGCTCCTGATCACCCCATGGGTTTTGGAGTGCTGTGCTTATTGGCCATGTTTCTAAATGTACTGGCTTGCCACTGGACACACCCCGCCCTCTATGACACCAGGGTCATGCTTAAGTTTCCCTATAAGATTCAGTATAGACGCAGGACACCAGTTGTACTCAAATTGGGTACACCAGCTTTGTTTGACACTTAGAACCCTTCTTCCTTCCCACTGTAGGGAACTAATGGGGTGAAAATGTGCTCTTTCCTGACATCTGTTTGGCTCTCCCATGAGACAAAGTGTTAATTCGGCTTATTTCCTCTAGACCCCACCCTGCCTTTCCTTAGTCATGTCAATCTGAAGGCCTCCCAAGCAAAGGGTACACCCAATCCCACCTTACTGCTTTTTATTGCCTGTGGAAGGGAAACTGATAGGATTTGGGGAAAAGTTTGATCTTCTTTCTTTCTAGTGAAGGCTTCATCCCATATGATGGCAAGTTGTGTGTCTTTGATGACCACAAAGCAGGTCAGGGTGATGTCAGACAAAAGGAAGTTGGGCCATTGGGGTCTACGCTTTTTGGCATAAAAAATCTTGTTCATGTTCTTGGATTGCTTCACTGTCACATACATAATTAGAGGTTCTAAAGTATTCTCCTGTGATTGGATATCTTTTCTATAACTTTATTATTTTCATCTAACTTTGTTAAATTGTGGCTTGAGAATATGATGAGAATTTCAGTTTATAGAGTTGAGTTCATCTCAGACCTCTACAAGCTCTCCTTTCCCTCCTCCTCTTCCTCTTTTTCTTTCTCCTTTTTCTCCTTTCTCATCCTTTTCCTTTTTAAAGTAGTTATGGTGGAAGACCATTTCCCAGATTTTAAATGCAGTTTTTCCTGACATCTATCAGATCTGTATAAACATTTTCTTTGCTCTCTCTCTCTCTCTCTCTCTCTCTCTCTCTCTTTCTCTGCGAGTGCGTGGGGAAGATCTTCAGGTCTTTGATTCCTACATTGGTCTGATGTCTAAGATTTTAGAGACATGCTAAGCTAAGTCATTCAGTCAAGTATTAATAACTGAAAATGGCATCGTTTGTTGTATGGTGACTTACCCTCTTCACATGTCACTTCTCTTATTGTAAAGAAGGAGCAATGAATATTCATTTTTCAACAGGGTTGTAGTAAGGATTTTAAATAATTTTTTAATGGTTCATTGTATTATTAGCTTTCAAATTTGTAGACACATAACATATATGTATTTGTGTATATCAGATATTTTATTTGAAAGAAAAGAAATAATATTTATGAAGCACTTGGTATGGTGCTGAATATAGCAGTGTTCAATAAATGGTAATTATCATCGTAGTTATTACAAGTTCTAATCATGAGTCTGTGTATGAGAATAAATGTCTGAAGGAAGCATTTTAAGTACTCAGTCCATTTAAATGACATTACTGGACATCCAGAGAGCTTAAATAGCAACTTATCACCCCAGTGAGCTTACAGTTTAGCTGTGGTAGCATATAAACACACCTAGCAAATCAAGGCTGGTCTGTACTCTAGAACAGTGTTGCCAAACTCTTCCATGTCACAGCCTGCAGAGAAAATAGGACTATTTATCTAGTATACTAGCGCAGGTTGGGAGGTATCGGGGGGTGTTTATATGGGGCTTGATTCCTTAAGTTACTATTTTTCTTCATATTACATGATTATAGTAAGACACAATATTTTAAAGCATATATTAAATATTGAATTTACATAAAACTTCCAAACAAATGTTTTAAAGTTTTCCAAACAAATGTTTTAATTTTCCTGTGAGAAATTAAGCTTGCTTCCATTAATGTAACTGTTAAAAAATATTATTCTTTATGCATGAAATGACTGCAAGAAATCTCTGACTGTGATATTTTAATAATGTTTTCTTCAAATTTTTGACCATAGGCCAGAAACTTTTCACACAGAGGTGATTAAAATTTTAAAACATTTGTATAACAACTTAAAAATTTCTACCGTTGAAATTATATTTAAAAAACCTAACAGCTCTTTGTTTTATATTGGTAAATATTGGATTGGATTGTTTATCATAATGCAAATGCACTTTTCACACAGAGGTGATTAAAATTTTAAAACATTTGTATAACAACTTAAAAATTTCTACAGTTGAAATTATATTTAAAAAACCTAACAGCTCTTTGTTTTATATTGGTAAATATTGGATTGGATTGTTTATCATAATGCAAATGCATTTCAAATCCAGTTGAACTTCTTTATGTCAAAGTTTTCAGAATAACAATGAAGCTCTAATTTGTATGATGCACAGTCATTCTTAGAGAAGACATGCTTTAGCCAGCTAATAAACCACAAAAAGGACTCATCAGCCTCAAAGGAAAAGAGGTTTCCAATATATGTGAAAATAGAGATTGAAACTGCTACTTGTAGCTGTACCTACCAGGATCCCCCATTGGGCCTCCCCAAGTCTTCCCCACCCAACAAACCCCATCACCTCGGAGAAGCAGGGCTGCCTGAGAGCAGATAGAGTGAGGCTCATCTTCCTTCTGCCCTGTGTCGTGTTCTTACTGATAATCATTTTAGGTCCTTCATTTTTATTTCTCTTAGAGTTTAGGACTAAGAATACAGGAATTTTAAAGGAGGGGCTACACAATTCCTTTGGAATAAGATAGTATACTCTTTGATATAACAGAAATAAAGGGTGGAGATATTCTGGGGTGAAAGGCCTAGGTTTACATTAGGGTTAAACTTTCTCTTTGAATCTCCCATATATGTAAAAGCCTTTCTGAATAAAAGTACTTGCTACACTTGAAGGATGTATGCCCTTTTGGTACCTTTTGAGAATCTTGAATGGATTCAATACAGATTTCCTTGGAGAGAGAGAAGAGTTTAGTGGTTAAAAAGTGGAGTATGGGTTCAATAAGTCTGGCTCTAAATTCTCACTTTACCATCTCCTGTCTATCCGACCCTGGGAGAATTACTAAGTCTGTAGGTTCCAGCTTTATCATCTGTGGAATGGAAACAGCTTGCCCCAGTGCTTTACTCTGTACCAGGGTATCTCAGATGGGTTCAATAAGTCTGGCTCTAAATTCTCACTTTACCATCTCCTGTCTATCCGACCCTGGAAGAATTACTAAGTCTGTAGGTTCCAGCTTTATCATCTGTGGAATGGAAACAGCTTGCCCCAGGGCTTTACTCTGTACCAGGGTATCTCATCTTTGGCACTATTGACATTTGGGGGCAGATAACACCTTGCTGTGAGGAGCTGGCCTGAGCACTGTAGGATGTTTAGCAGCATCCCAGCCTCTGCACAGTAGAAGGAATATCCCCCATCCCCCAGTGGGAGAACTGAAACTGTTTTCAGACATTGCCAAATGTTCCAGGGTGAGGTGCAAAATTGCCCCTGGTTGAGAACCACTAGTCTACATTAATAATGAGAGACCTGTAAGGCACATGCCTGCACATGGCATTGTGGTTATGACCTGTGCATCAGACTCCTCCCCTCCATCTGCAGGCTAGGTGACCTCAGAAAACCCATCAAACTCTCTGAGCATCATTTCCTCCTTTTAAAACTGGGGACCATCATCTCTGCTGGGTCTATCTCAATGGACAATTGTGAAAATCAGATGAGGTCTCTGGTGTAAAAATGCTGTGTAAACCATCAAGAGCTGTCTAGAGCTGCCTTGACACATTATGAGTGTGGGGTGGACAGTTTGGTAATGAAGCTGCCTGGCTGAATTTAAATCGCTTCTAACGTTCAATGTGACGGGCGATGTCAAGCTGCTCGATACATATTAGCTTCTGTTGTTGTCTCCATTTTATAGGTGAAGAAGCTGAGACTCAAAGATGTAATAGAATTTGCTCAATATTACACAGCATGATGCACGGAGTCAGGATTTAATTCAGGCCACATAACTCCAAAGTTGGTGCTATGGCCACTACGTTCATGTGCTTCTCAGTGAACACCAGTGTCATTGTTAGAAATGAAAGCTTTTTCTGCGAGCGAAGAGAGTTGCTATTTATAACATAGAACTCTGTCTTACGGTGAACATAGGAGAAAGTAGCACAGGACAACTGAAGATAAGATAATTTAGATATTTCTCTCTTTCCTTCAATTCAGAAAAGAGGTATCTCCGTAGAAACTGCTAGAAGGAAGTTAAAAGTGAGAGGGCGGAGCCAACCCCACCTCCATGCCTACACTTGAAGGGCTGAGTGTAGTGCCTTCTGTATCTGGACTCTTTTATTTTTAATTGTGCAAGCCTTGGTTATTCTGGCTTCCTAGAGGAACAACCTCCAGTGCCTGCAGCCTCGCTAGAGTCCCGGCTGTTCTTGTGAGCATGCAGCAGGCAGAAGAGGAGAACAGAGGACACTTGTCTTCTTAACTGGTTTCTCTTAATCAACAGCCACTGTCACCCCCACCCCCTGCTCCCAAACATAGTTCAGTAGCTCTTCCCCCTCTGGGTCTTTCCTGGCTTTGGCAATTGTGTTGAGCCAAGGGTGCCTTCTTGAGTTCCAGATTTGTGGCTACATGATAATCAGAAGGGTTGCAGGGTTACATACAACCGTGCAACTCTTCTCTCCTAAACGCCCCCCCTGGACACAAGATTCCAGGATTCCAGGCCACTGAGGTTGAGAGGATCACCTGAAAATCAGTAGCAACCCTTCCCAGCAGAGACCCAGCCACCTGGAGAAAGAGGAAGTTTCAGTTTGAGTGTAGTGCCCTCTGGGAAGATGCCTGGCAAAGTCTGAAATCCAAAGCATTGGCTTTGGAGTCAGAGAAACCTGGGTTTGGGATCCCAGATCTGCCAAGTACCAGCTGTCTGACCTTCTATGAATCCTAAGAAAAAATTAGCTTTTTCTTTTTTTTCCCCCAGATGCTGAGACATATTCAAAAAGACTAGTTGTTTAACCTCTCCAGCTCTCTGTACAGTGATACTGTCAGTTCAGGTGAGTGTGCACAGCTCCCAGCCCACGTGGGGGTGCAGCAGGTGTTGTTTCATGTCCTTCCTCCAGTAACTCTGTTGAGCACCAACTGTATGCCATTGCCCTGGGCCAAGCCCCCAGATGGTCATTACTCTGCACATCATAATGCAGCAAGTATGGCGTTTGCAGTCAATACTGGCTCTAGCTTTAGTTCTTCTTCTTACTAGCATGCAACCTTAGGCAAGTCATCTTTCTTCTCTGAGTCCTCATTGCCTCATGGTAACATGGGGAGAACACTTACAAGATTGCTGTGGCGACTCAGTGAGATCACACACCTCACAGTGCCTGGTACAGTGAATGAGTTAATGCATTCATTCTCTGCTTCTTCCTTTCTATCCATATGCATCAGTTATGTGTGCTAAGTACCCTACACAGCTCAGATGGGATGCTTTTGAAACTCTTCTCACTGTTGCTGAAACCAGTATGAATATTGCCCTTCATACCAGCTGAGTGATACTAGTTAAATTGGATGCCTTTCACGTCAGCTGATGCAGGTCACTATTTCTATCTTTGTTCTCAGTGGCACTCAACTCTGGCTACAAAACCAACTGGGAGCTTTTTAAAAATATCAGTGGTGATACTAGTTAAATTGGATGCCTTTCACGTCAGCTGATGCAGGTCACTATTTCTATCTTTGGTCTCAGTGGCACTCAACTCTGGCTACAAAACCACCTGGGAGCTTTTTAAAAATATCAGTGTCTAGGCCTTACTACAGAAGATTCTAAAGGACATCCAGAAATGAAAACCACTCCTCCAATGGTTTATTTTTCATTTGAAGAGGCTGAAGCTCAGAGAAGTTAAGTGATTTGTTGTAGGGCAATCAGCCCATATGAAGCCTGGCTAGGAGTTCAAGCTTGAAGTCCCAGTTCCTACACAGCAATCTTCCCCTTATGCTATGTTCTATCTCATAGTCTTGGCTCCCTTTACACATTTGATTGGCTTTCCTGATTCAAAGAATGAATGTGACTTGAGGAGGGGTCTCAAGAGCCAGCCTCCACAGAGCAGGTTTTTCTCTGCTCAGCTCAGAACTTCATGGAGTATCTTCACTCCACAGATTATTCCTGAGAATCTGCCTTGACCCAGGTTCTGGGCTAGATCTGATGATGCAGAGAGAATGAGACACAGTGCCTGTCCTCCAGGAGCTCATGGCTAGTTCTAAACGGGGAGGCAGACAAGTAAGGAACTGGATAGTCATGAGCTGGGACTGCTATGGGAGCCCAGAGGAAGCTCCTGGCCCTGGAAGGAGGGGTTGGGAGGATGGCAGAGAAGGCTCCATTGAGCAAGCACCACTTAAGCTGAGTTTTAGAGAACAAGGAGGCATTTTCTAGAGAAAGTGGGAAAGTGTAATGCAAGAAGCCAGATTAGGGAATGTGAAGGTGAGAATATGAGAGGGCAAGGCCTGATACACCTGTGGGGTGAAGTGGGGTGAGGGGGGTATGCAATGGTGACATGAGAGATGAGGCTGTGAGATGGGCAGGTGTTGGGTTTTCCAAAACTTTGTGCATGTCCAGCCAAAAAGCTGGGCCTTTTACTGTAGGAGACAGGGGCATTGTACAGGGGAGCATCAGGTCCAGTTCTGTAAGGATGCTCTGATAGTCACATAAAAGCTAGATTGGAGTGGAAAGATCAAAAGCAGGGACACCATCAAGAAAGAAATGGTGAGGGTCTAAATTAGTGCAAATATCCCAGGGTGGAGGGGACCTGCGGAGTCCTCTGGAGAAACCCTGATGTGGAATACAGAGGATTGGAGAGACATTTTTTAAAGACATTGTGTGTCTTTGGTTAATGAGGAAGACAGAAGATGGGAGAAGTCAAGTATGACTTCTAAGTTTCTGGCTTGAACAACTGCGTAGGTGATGATGCCAAATGCCAGGGAAGAATCCTTTGCTTTCCCTCGTGTCTAAGTCAGCTCAGGCTGCTATAACAAAATGCTATAAATTTAAACACCCAAAACTTATTTTCTCGCAGTTCAGGAGGTTTAAAGTCCATCAAGGTGTCAGCATGGTTGGTTACTGTGTGAGGACCCTCGTGTCTAAGTCAGCTCAGGCTGCTATAACAAAATGCTATAAATTTAAACACCCAAAATTTATTTTCTCGCAGTTCAGGAGGTTTAAAGTCCATCAAGGTGTCAGCATGGTTGGTTACTGTGTGAGGGCTTTGCTTCTGGCTTGTGATGGCCACCTTCTTCCTGCATGTTCGTGTGGCTTTTTCTTGATGCTTATGCTCTGGAGACAGAAAACAAGATCTCTGGTGTCTCTTCTTATAACAGCACTAATCCCATCGAACCAAGACTCCACCTTCAGGACCTCATCTAACCCTAATAATTCCCCCAAAGGCTACATCTCCAAATAGCAATTGGGGATTAGGGCTTCATTGTATGAATTTTGGGAAAACATAAACATTCAGTTCATAACACCTCCAAATTGAGAGGAGAAAAATCACGGTGACATATATCCCAGTCATCTTTCTGTTCCGATTGACTTGAGCTTCTTTGATGAATTCTGGCGACCTGCAAGCATATTTGTTTTCATTCATTCATCTTTCCTTCCATCCATGGCAGGGAGGTGGTAGAAGGGGAGTCTCAATAGGTGAGTCAGGGCTAAGCTATGACTTAATAGTGAAGACTTTTTCTGATGCAAGCATGGAAAAGTAGATTCCTGAGGACCCCGTCTATGTGAGGCCCTGAACAAGAAACTGGGGATGTCAGCATCATCAGAGGAACCCCTACTCTCAAGGATCCCACCATTTTGTAGATACAGGGGGACTCAGAAGGTTAGCCCTTTGGGCTCAGGTCTCAGGTCATGAACTTCTTGCCTCTGAATATGAAGTTCTGTACAATGACTCTATCATTCTCCTCTCTGGTACAGACCTGCATCTAATTCCTAAGGCAGAGGACAGTCTGCTTACCTGACTCCTAAGTGGCTTGTTAGGATGAATCATGTTCCAATTCTCTAAGAGGGTTTAGTTGTTGGAAAGAGTGTTCTCTTTGATCTCACGGCTTAGAGTGTGTAGGTTTCATCCAGTTAATCACATAGCTGGCGTCGGGCTTTGCCACTCTTTATTTCTTTGAGGCTATGTGGCATTCAAAGGGTTTGGGCAGTGGCCCTGTAGCCAGCATAGTTTGACTTCAACAGCAACTGGAGCCTGAATCTTTTCTCCGGCTCTTTGATGATAATTGATCAGTCTAGAAGTTCAAGCAAAGGTGGGACTTTCCAAAGTGGCCTTCAGATCTAGGCTGTGACTGAAAGGCTGGGCTTTGCTTTTCTTTTCATTCATTCATTCATTCATTCATTTATTTATTTTATTTCTTAATTTTATTTTGCCAATATACAATGTGAGTGATTATTGTGGCCCATTACCGAAACCTCCCTCCCACCTCCCTCTCCCCCCTCCCACCCAACAATGTCCTTTCTGTTTGCTTGTCGTATCAACTTC
>NW_007750990.1:9097-9629 GCF_000696425.1 Galeopterus variegatus | reverse complement strand
AAAGAACCTTTCCGGTACATAGGAACGGTCTGGGCTATAATGTCCGTTGGTTTCCTGGGCTGTACCGTCTGAGCCCACCACACATTCACAGCAGGAATAGCCATCGACACCCGAGCGGACTTCACGTCAGCCACGATAATCACCGCGATTCCCGCAGGTGTAAACGTGTTCAGCTGACGGGCCACGTCGCACGGAGGGGACGTCACGTGACCTCGTGCCATGCTGGGAGCCCTGGGCTTCGTCTTCCCGTTGACGACCGGAGGTCTGACAGGAATCACACTGGCCAGCTCATCACTGGACGTCGGACTCCACGACACATCCACTCCATAGCAGCGCGTTTCCACTACGTTCTATCCGTAGGGGCAGGACTCGCTACCACAGGAGGCTCCGTCCACTGGTTCCCTCCACTCTCAGGCTACACCCTCGACACCACCTGAGCTAAAATCCACTTCACGGTCATGTTCGTGGGCGTGAACCTGACATTCTCCCCACAGCACTTCCTGGGCCTGTCGGGAACACCACGACGATGCTC
>NW_007750990.1:5582-6185 GCF_000696425.1 Galeopterus variegatus | reverse complement strand
ATAACTCTAACACTATTCATCATATTCCAACTAAAACTCTCAAAATTTATCTACCCCTATAACCCCACAGAAAAATTTATCAAACTGCCAAAACACACCTCCTGAGGACTCTCTTGGACACACTGACCCTGCACGGGCTGCCCACCTGCCCTGAGGCCAGACAGCCCTCCAACTCAGGTCCAAGCTGCACACCCCTAACCCTGAACCTCGCTTGAAGCCTGAACTGACAATCATTTTTGTTGAAAGAAAGGTTTTCTTTTGGCAGGGGTTCATTGCCTTTTTTCTTTTCTTTTCTTTTTCTTTTTTTCTTTCTTTTTAAAAAAATATTTGGAGAATGGAAATCAGGGCAACAAGAAGAATCTCTCACCTGGGGATTAAGGAATAGCTAATGGAACTCCCAGGTGGTGCTGGGGCCAGGCTGAACATGGTGGGGCTGCAGCAGCGGGGCATGTTCATGGAGGGTGAGCTGATATCAGTGGGGCTGCACACCCTCATCCACCACATCGGGTCCACCAGCAAGCCCTGCGGTGAGCAGGCCAAGGTCCTCAGCAAGTACCTGATGGGGGACCTCCTGGTTGAAGTGTCCTAGGCAGGGTGAAGGAG
>NW_007750990.1:2930-3695 GCF_000696425.1 Galeopterus variegatus | reverse complement strand
AAAACAAACTAACAAGTTATCCATTGCCAAAATACAATGGTGGGACAAGCATAGTGTACAGATTCCCATTCAAAAAGAGGAAATAAGCCAAAAGAAAGGGATAACAGATCCTAAGCAAATCCAAAACCCATCAGGGCAGGCATTAAATCTTACAGCTGGTGAATCATGTACCTTGTCCTGTGTGTGAAGGTGCAGGGGTTGGGTCCCCAAGTCCTCAGGCAGCTACACTTCTATGGCTTTGCTGGTCTCCAGTGATGTTTCAGCTCTTACATGTGATCTTAACACCTGCTGGCAGCCCTGCCACCTTCCACCATGAGTACAAGCAGCCTGAGGCCAGCACCAGATGCAGCTGTCCCAGAATCGTAAGCCAAATAAACCTGTTTTTATAAATTACCCAGTCTCAGGTATTCTGTTAAAGCAACACAAAAATGGACTAATACACTGTATTAGTCTAAAATCAGGTTATAGAAAGAAAAACATCAGGATTAGATTCCCATCAATTCCATGTAGAAAGAATTTTAGTGAGATAAGATTTATCTCCCAAAGAAACACAAATTCAAATTCAAATGCCTGAGACAAGAGAAGCTCTTAAAAATGTAGCAGATGGAGAATTTACAACAAAAAATATACTGCAAAAGTGGAAATAGTTTTTTTAACCTATGAGTCTTCCATAGGGAAATTCTCTTGCTCTCAAACAATCTTTTCCATCCCTGACCCCATGAGCCCAATGGACAGTAGTTCTGTGGTTGCTAATCTCCCCTCCAC
>NW_007750990.1:0-375 GCF_000696425.1 Galeopterus variegatus | reverse complement strand
TGAACCGTACCCTCGCTGGGTCTAAAAACGGACGCAATTCCAGGACGCCTAAACCAAACAACCCTGTCAGCAACACGGCCAGGTCTATTCTACAGACAGTGCTCGGAAATCTGCGGTTCAAACCACAGCTTCATGCCCGTCGTACTTCAACTCGTTCCACTCAAACATTTTGAAACTTGATCAACCCTAACACCATAAGCACATCGTGAAGCTAAATAGCATTAACCTTTTAAGTTAAAGAATGGAGGCACTAATCCTCCCACAATGGAATGCCACAACTGGATACCTCAACATGATTCATCTCTATCATATATATAACTCTAACACTATTCATCATATTCCAACTAAAACTCTCAAAATTTATCTACCCCTATA
>NW_007750989.1:7812-9631 GCF_000696425.1 Galeopterus variegatus | reverse complement strand
AGGCCGCCACGCCCCGCGCCCTCCCCACCTCCCCCCCGGAGGCTGCAGAAGGGCGAAGCGCCGCTCCCCGGGCTTGCTGCGCGCAGGGAGACGCCGCCGACTTGGAAGACATTTGGGTCCCTCCCGCTTCCACACCCCCGCTGCCGTGACCAGGCCCTGGGCGACGCGGGCCGGGGGCAGCCGGGAGCACCTGTGCGCCCCTCTTCCTGTCCTCCCCATCGCAGCGCGCCCGGACCCAACCGCGCTTTCCGGAGTCGAAATGAGATCAACGCAGACGTGGCAGAAATGAGTGCCCAACCCCAAACGCCCCAAGCAGCGGTACTCAGCATCTAGTACAATTGCCTGAAGTGAAGAATGAGTAATTAGGATAAGTCTGCACTGAAATCAGGGGCCCACCTGGGACCTGCAACTTACCCGGGCCGAGAGCTGCGTCTTCCAGACCTCAGCTGGTGACCCCACGGAAAGCCCGGCTCATCCAGAGGACTTCACGGTCAGCGTTAGTCCAATCTACTCGTCACTTTGTCCTCTTGCAGCGAGGGCTTGGTATCCCATCACAGGTGTGCCACGGACAGTCCCGAGATCATGGTGGTGCGGGGAGAAACTGCCAACCCAGTACAGAAAGTTTTCACAAATAGAAACCTAAGCCCTGTGAGTAGGGCTGAGTGCACGAGCTCCCTCTGCCCCTAGGGGGCTTCAGCGCGCTCTCAAAGTGCCCACATTTCTCGTGGGAAATCATCTCCGAGCTGCCTGAGCTGGTAACAACATGTAGGTGAACTGGTCCTGGCTTCCTTGGAAGAGTCCCTTGTGCTCGGTGAAACCAAATCCCATCGCATTCCCTTTGGCTTGGTCATTTCCAGGTTGTGGAACAAAGGCTCTGGTATTTCGGACCCTACTTGCCGGGTGTCTCTGGAACACCCCGTTCCCTGGCACAATCCTGGCCTGGAGTGGTTAAGGGCGGCAGCACGTACTAGGCGCTGCCTTCTTCAGATGAAGAAATTAAGAATCGGTGACAAAGTCAGAATAATACTAGCTGCCAGTCACCCCACTTTTTGCGGGCAGCCTATTTGGAGCTTAGGCTTAGACCTGAAAGAACTCTGGATATTTGGAATATCTGGAATTCCAAAAATAGTATTCCAGGAATTCAGGTCACCTGAAGGCCCATTGTGAGGGCCTTGCATTAAACAAATTGGAAGAAAACGGGTGTGGGTGCGTGCTAACATTTGTGGAGTATCTGCTACATGCCACGTACTTTTCCTAATTATTTAAATAACTATCAACTTCCCTGAGAATAACAAATCATTGTTCCCATTTCACAGAGGAGGAATCTGTGGCTTAGAGAGGTTAAATAACTTGCCCAAGGTCACACAACTGATAAGTAGCACAGTCACATTTTGAAGACTGTTGTACGTGACACCAAACCCATGTCCGATTTCCACCATGCCACTAGCAAGACAGAAGACTAATGGAATAAAGGAACCAAGCGAGATCCTGTTTCAGGGATATTTAAAAGGAAAGAAGAGTCAGGAGGAAGCCAAAAGGAAAAAATCTTAAAACAAGAACAAATGTCATGCAAAGTAAATCAGTGATTCTAGTAGTCAAAAGACAAAAACAACTGCATTAGGTGGCAGACTGGATCTAGTCCAAATCAAGAGAAGAGCATTCTTGCAGGGGACTAGGACATTTTGGACCTACATGGTGGGATTCGGTCAGTTTCTTCTGAAGCCACATTGAAATCAAAATTGCTGTAAGGCTGGCCTTTGCGCTGGGCATTCTACTAAGTTCAACATCTAGTCACAGACAAAGGAGGTTCACATTCTGA
>NW_007750989.1:4766-6774 GCF_000696425.1 Galeopterus variegatus | reverse complement strand
GCTCTCCCAAGTGAGCTAACAGGCCAGCCCTGGTTTGGGTTTTTTTTTCCATGGGGAAGGTCAACTTCCAGGTCACAGCACCCTCCAAGACCTGAAGCCTGAAGGCTGTAAGAGTTTCAGGAACAACTCACCACTTCAGATAGTGTAGCCGGACTCATGCCCAGCACCCGCTGGTCACACACAAAGCTCCATTGTGGCCAGGACAGCCTCCCAGAAGACTAAAAGTCTGGCAGCTGCCCGCCAAAATTCAGCCAGGCTTCACAAGAAGTGATTTGTGCTGGGAGCAGAGCTTTGACCCTGGTTTTGAACTCAGCTGATGGAGTCAGCACAGGGGAAATCAGTCTCTGTACAAAACAGGAAGGAAATGAGATGACATGAACTGCATAATAAGCTACCAGAAGGGGCTTAATGGCATCATGCCCACACAGAAGTCCCGGGAAGAAGGAGGGATGATCCTACACAGGAAGGAAGCCAAGCCATGCCTCAGGGAAGGGCAGAACGAAGGTAAGCTGCATCTAGCGTGTCTATTTCTTTTCCTCCTGCCTGTCTGTCTTAAACATCTATTGTCCACAAAAAGACAGATTTGTATGAGTCCATTGACATGAGGAACCTAGAATAAGTATGTACTATATAAGTATGAAAATAATAGTGGAAAATGTTTTCCACTTCTGGATTTAAATCAGGAAGTTGTCATGCTCACCAAGTGATCTTCTACTTAAAATTTTCTTCTAGATCACATTAAGTTGACTTGGTATCCCTACTTGAATAAGTGGCAAGAAGTTAAATCTGTCATGCGTCCTTTGTCTTTTTCCCCTCTCTAGAGTTTCTCAAGAGCCCAGGTTCTTATGTAATATCCTGGGAAAGATTTCTCGTCTTTGTTCCATCATGGTCACTGCATTAAATTCCCATTTTCAAAGTCTTTACTAATTTGGGCAGTTCCATCACTCAGTGCCAAGTATGGGTACAGAGATCCTTCATCAGGCCCTTAGTGGTTCAGTCACTCAGCATCTAAATGCTACCCTTTCCAAGAATCTGTCCCTCACTCATAGACCTTCTTCACCCTTTATGTCAAAACAAACAAGCAGAAAATCCCTTTTCCTTAGCTCCAACTGGAAGAAGCTACCTCCCACTTGGGCAACTCCTGCCTCTCTGGTTACCATACCATGCAGCCACAGACAAAGATATAACAACAAAAAACTACAGGCAAATATATTTGATGAACATAGACACAAAAATCCTCAGCAAAATATTAGCAAACAGAATACAATAACATGTCAAAAAAATTATACACCATGATTAAGTGGGATTCATCCCAGAAGTGCAAGGATGGTTCAACATACACAAGTGAATAAATGTGATGCACCAACAAAATCAAGGACCAAAAACATATGATTATCTTAATAGAGGAAGAAAAAGCATTTGACAAAATTAAACTTCCCTTCATGATAAAGACTCTCAGCAAATTAGGTATAGAAGGAAAATATCTCAACAAAAATAAAGCCATGTATGACAAACCCATTGCCAATATCATCCTGAATAATATCCTATTATTCAGCTTTTCCTTTTAATTTAATTTAATTTAATAATAATATTCATATAATTTAATTTAACTTAATAATATTCAGCTTTTCCCTTAAGAACAGAAACAAGACAAGGATGCCTACTCTCACCTCTCCTATTTAACATAGTATTGGAAGTACTAGCCAGAGCAATTAGGCAAGAAAAAGAAAGGGCATCTAGATTGGAAAAGACAAAGTCAAACTATTCCTCCTTGCAGATGACATGATCCTACATATAGAAAAATCTAAAGACTCCACCAAAAAGCTCTTAAGGTGATAAACGGTTTTAGTAAAGTTGCATGATACAAAATCAACATTTGAAAATCACTAGCATTTTTATACTCCAATAACAAACTAGCAGCAGAAGAAATCAAGAAAGCAAGCCCATTTATAATAGTCACCCAAAAATAAAATATCTAAGAATAAATTTACTAAAGAGGTGAAAGATC
>NW_007750989.1:0-3659 GCF_000696425.1 Galeopterus variegatus | reverse complement strand
AAAGACTTTATGAATAAGACCCCCAAAGCACAGGCAACAAAAGAAAAAATAAACAAATGGGGCTATTTCAAACTAAAAAGCTTCTGCATGGCAAAAGAAAGAATTAGCAGAGAGGAAAGACAACCTGCAGAATAGGAGAAAATATTTGCAAACTATGCATCGGACAAAAGATTAGTATCCAGAGTATACAAGGAACACAAACCACTTAACAGTAAAAAAACCAAGTAAACCAATTAAAAAGTGGGCAAAGGAGCTGAATAGACAGTTCTCAAAGGAAAACATACAAATGGCCAACAGACACATGAAAAAATGCTCAACATCACTCGGCATCAGAGAAATGCAAATCAAAACCACATCAAGATATAATTTCATTCCAGTTAGACTGGCTTTTATCAAAAAGACAAAGAATAAAAAATACTGGTGAGGACATAGAGAAAGGGAAATGCTTCTAGCTGTTGGTGGAACTGTACATTGTTTCAGTTATTATGGAGAACAATATGAAGGTTTCTCAAACGACTACAGTAGAACTGCCATGCAATCCAGCAATCCCACTACTGGGTATATATCCAAAGGCCTGAAATGGAAGGGTTGGCCCCAGAGGATTCTGCAATGCCTTCAGGGCCTTTTCCCCCTTCTCTTGATAATCCCTTTTTTTTTTGTACTAATATTCTTAGTACCATTGGATTTTTCTTCTGAAAATGCTCTCTGCTTCTCTACCACATGGACCAGCTGCAAATTTTCCAAATCTTTATGCTCTGCTTCCCTTTTAAATTCTGGTTTTACATCATGCCTTTGCTGCCATAACTCAGAGTAGACAGTTAGAAGTAACCATGTAGCTTCCTGAATGTTTTGCTGCTTAGAAATTTCTTCCACCAAATATTCTGGTTCACAATTCTTAAGTTCCAACTTCTACAAAGTCCTAGGGCATGGATACAGTTCAGCCAAGTTCCTTTCCAGTTCATAGCAAGGTTGATCTTTGCCCTAGTTTCCAATTAATTCCTTCTTATTTCTATCTGAGACCTCCTTAGAATGGTCTTTATAACCTATATTTCCATAAGCATTCTGATCATCATCACGTAACCAGTCTCTAAAACATTCCAAACTTTCTCTGGTTTTCTTGCCTTCTAAACTTTCACCAGCATCTAGGCTTTTTCTAGCCTGTTCTTCCAAATTCCTCTAGGCTTTGCCCATTACCCAGTTCCAAAGCCACTTCCACATTTTCAAGTNATCCCCATCAAAATACCAATGATGTTCTTCACAGAAATAGAAAAAAACAATTTTAACATTCACATGGAACAACAAAAGACACCAAATAGCCAAAACAATGCTGAGTGCAAAAAATAAAGCCTGAGACATTACACTACCTGACTTCAAATTATACCATGAAGCTATATTAACCAAAACACATGGTACTGGCATAAAAACAGACACTCAGACCAATGGAACAGAAAAGAGAACCAAGATATCAACCCACATGTTTACAGTGGATTGGTCTTTGACAAATAAAACAAGAACATACATTGGAGAAAAGACAGCCTCTTCAATAAATAGTGCTGGGAAAACTGGACATCCATATGCAGAAGAATGAAACTAGACCTGAACCTCTCACCATATACCAAAATCAACTCAGAATGGATTAAAGACTTAAATATAAGGCCTGAAACTATAAAACTCCCAAAAGAAAACATAGGGGAAACACTTCAGGATGTAGTACTAGGCAAAGACTTTATGAATAAGACCCCCAAAGCACAGGCAACAAAAGAAAAAATAAACAAATGAGGCTATATCAAACTAAAAAGGTCTGCATGGCAAAAGAAAGAATTAGCAGAGAGGAAAGACAACCTGCAGAATAGGAGAAAATNTGAGACCTCCTTAGAATGGTCTTTATAACCTATATTTCCATAAGCATTCTGATCATCATCATTTAACCAGTCTCTAAAACATTCCAAACTTTCTCTGGTTTTCTTGCCTTCTAAACTTTCACCAGCATCTAGGCTTTTTCTAGCCTGTTCCTCCAAATTCCTCTAGGCTTTGCCCATTACCCAGTTCCAAAGCCACTTCCACATTTTCAAGTATTTGTTATAAGCCACACTGGTACCAATTTTCTGTATTAGTCTGTTTCTGTTGCTTATAACAAAATACTAGAAACTGAGTGATTTATAAAGAAAACGAAATTTATTGCGTACAGTTTCTGAGGCTAGGAAGTCCATCTGATGGGGGCAGTGGTAAGTCCATCTGATGGTGGCAGTGGTAACCCAGGGGTCTCACATTTGCAAGATGGTGGAAGCAGAGAGAACAGCAAGAAAGACAGACTCTCTTCTCTCTTCTTTTGAAGCCCTCAGAACCACACCCCTCATCACCATTTTTAATCCATTCACTACAGCACCGTCCTACAATCTAATCACCTCTTCAAGGCTCCACCTTTCAGTTACAATAACAGGATTTCCCACCCTCTTAACAGTCATAGTGGGGACCAAGTGTCTAATACATAAAATATGGGGAACAAAATTCAAGCTTCAGTGAGTTTTGGGGGAATATAATCAATCCACTGCAATACTAATCCCAGGAATCTGTAATTATGTTACATAGCCCGGGGGAATTATAGACAGAATTAAGGTTGCTAATCACATGATCTTGAAAATAAGGAGATTATCCTGGATTATCCACATAGGCCCAGTGTAATCACAAGGGTCCTTATAAGGAAAAGAGAGAGGCAGGAGGGTCAGAGTCAGAGTGATTCAATGTGACAAAGTTTTGACCAGCCGTCGCTAGCCTTGAGGACGGAAGGAAGCCACACATGAGGCAAAGGATGCTGCAGCCTCTACAAGATGGAAAAGACAAGAAAACGTACTTTCTCCCAGAGCCTCAGAAAGGAACACAGCCCTTCTGATATATTGATTTTAGCCCAGTGACACCCATTTTAGACTCCAGCATTATATAATATGAAGTTTATGTTAAGTGACTAAATTTGTAATCATTTGTAGCAGCGGTAGGAAACTAATACAGGTCCCAAGAGATTGAGTGATATTGGCTGCACTGATGACATGAAGTTTTTGGAGCTCCAAAGCAGTATAACTGCCAAGTGGTTTTCTAAACTCCCCCAGGAATATCTTAATTTTTTTCTCTCTCTAATCATCAAAGTGCTTTGAACATAATGTAGGCTCTTAAAAATATCTGTTGAATAAATGAATTTTGGGAAAATATAGGGTCTGTGAGCCATAGCTGTTGTATTTTCAGTAGGTGGAAAATTTTAAAGATTAACCATCTCTCTCTCTAACTGGTTGTGAATGAATGCCTCTAATATCAATTTGATGGTTAATTCTATGTGTCAACTTGACTGGATCAGGGGAGCCCAGATATCAAGTTAAACATTATTTCTGGGTGTGTCTGTGAGGGTGTTTCCAGATAAAATTAGNGTCATTGTCCCAATAAACTTTTCATAAAGAATCAATTTTACCATTCTTCCCCCGAAACTTCGCTGTAAGTTTGATGCTTGTTCTTGCTTCAGTTTTAGCAGAATTCATGTTGCTCTGGCAGGGGCTCATTTGAAACTAATGTCTTATCTTTCTTAATGCATCAAACTAGATTCTGTTCGGACTTTTTGTAGTAAGTTTGTATGAGTTTATTTTGGAACAAAAAATTTGAAATCCATAAATAGT
>NW_007750988.1:9064-9631 GCF_000696425.1 Galeopterus variegatus | reverse complement strand
TCTGCAGGCCTACAGCACCTTCTCCCCAGACAAGTGCACACAGACACTCACACATGCACACACATCTCTGCACACACACACCTATATGCACACACACCTACACACACACGACTGCACATACACACCTAAAATCACACAACCCTGCAAACACACACACAACTGCACAGACACACCCAAAGACACAAACCTCCACACACACCTCCACATACACACACCTACCCACACACATCTGCACACACGCACCTGCACACACAAACATATGCCTGCAAACAGGACAAGAACAGGAAAGAGGAACACCACAGTGGACACCCACTGTGCTTCTGGGTGGAAGGACTGTGTTTTTAATGTTATTCTTCATTCATATTCAACTACTAATTTATGTATAATAATTCTCTTTTGTCTTTGTAATAAGTGCCTACAAAAATTGAAACTAGGTAATGTACTTTACTTAGTAGGTGAGTGTTTAGTGGATAGTATTTAATGTGCTGTTAATGTTTATATACATATAAAATAATGTGCATATTAAAAATATTCACATGTTATGTAAAGGAGAATAAAAGGTTTTGA
>NW_007750988.1:6681-7097 GCF_000696425.1 Galeopterus variegatus | reverse complement strand
AAAACGAGGACAAGCACAGTGGCAGGAAAGGGGAAGGACAGCTCTGGAGTGGGGACTGGTGTGGGTGTTTGTGTGAGTTTTGGATCCAGGGATCCCCTGGGTGCCGGTGTTTCTTCTACTTCTTTTGACGTTTCAGGGGTGGTTAGGTGAGCTTGCTCTGGCTCTTCCTCTGGCTCTGGTTCTGGCTCTTCCCTTGCCTCTGGCCCTGGCTCTTGCTCTTGCTCTGGCCCTCTCTAGCTCTTGCTCTTGCTCAGGATCCGGATATTGCTTCTGCTCTTGCTTATGCTGTTGATCTTGCTTTTCCTCTGGCTCAGGATCTTGCTCATGCTCTGGTTTAGGCTCTGGCTCTGGCTCAGAATCTAGCTCTTCTTCTGGGTCTTGCTTCTGCTCTTTCTTTTGCTCTGGCTTGGGCTCTG
>NW_007750988.1:5564-6142 GCF_000696425.1 Galeopterus variegatus | reverse complement strand
CCCCCCCCCATCCACACAGACCACATGCAGTTCTGTGGAGATGGGAGCCCCTCCATATGCACCCAAACCCCACTTACCATTTTAGCTGCTCCACGTGTCCACCATCCCCATGACAATAAGAAAGGATGCTTCCGTACCTAGAGGAGGCCAGGAGGGTGTCAAATCTACCATATGGTGGCACTACCTGCTTCTAATGTCTACTGTGACTGTCTGTCCTCTAACTAGAATGGAAGCCCAAGAGGGCAGGGATTGTAGTCTCCTCGGTTCATTGGAATATGGTCAGTGCCCAGAAAGTGACTGCACATACTGTGGCTTCACATGTTTGTTGAAAGAATGAACCCCAACCAACTCCTCCCAAGATCTCTGGGTGCAACTGAAGCCCCTCTTCCAGCCCCTGGTCTCCCTGCTTTGAATACACCCAGAAGCCTGCAAGTAGAATCTCACATTTCCTGTAAAATGTGAAAACATTGAAGCCCAAGTCAACGACGTTAGTGAGGGGGTGACAGAGACTTCCTCATGGTGGGGCAGGAATCCTGAATGAGGACGACCGTGGCCCCTCCAGCAGATCTTTCCACAGG
>NW_007750988.1:3298-3533 GCF_000696425.1 Galeopterus variegatus | reverse complement strand
CTAAACTTGAAACTGACTTTCCAGGTAATAAGGAAGGTAAGTTGTTGAAGTGAGCAGGACTGAAGCCATGTTGGGAACTAAAACTGCATGGGTTCTAAAAGACTTGAAAAGGACACAGATCTTTTCTCCTTGGACTTCATTTCTCTGAGTTCCCTCTTTCCCCATGGTTATTTAATATTTTGAACCTCGGTTATGGGAAAGATGACATTATATACATGTACGTGAAGCTGTTCTC
>NW_007750988.1:0-243 GCF_000696425.1 Galeopterus variegatus | reverse complement strand
TGTGTTCTCTCTCGACCCAAGCACAACATTAACCTCTTGCCCCTTCTGCTATGAGGAGAGCGCATCTAAGTGTGTTTACACACGTGAATGTATCCTTATTGGTTTGTATCTATGGGAGATTTAGAAAAGTTTATGGGATATAATGAAATGTATAATGAAATCGCACTTTAAACTGCAATAACTGAGTTTAAGGCAATAATCTAGGAAATTTGGGGGTGTGGGGAGAGGTTATAAAGCTGAAGA
>NW_007750987.1:4669-9631 GCF_000696425.1 Galeopterus variegatus | reverse complement strand
TTCCAAACCCCCCCCCCCCCCCCCAAACTGGAAACACTTCTGGTCCCAAGCATTTGAGATAAGGGATACTTGACCTGTATTGACTGTGAGTCAGGCACAGTGCTAGGGGCTTTATTTGTGAAAATGCATCTTCACAAGCATTTTCTAAAGCTGGCATTATTGCTCCCATTTTATGGATGGAATTTTAGTAAGGATCAGGATGACTGAGTAATTTGCTCAAAGAATCTGAGCTTGTAAATGGAGGAGTTGGGAATTGGCATCTTATCTCTGACCCCAAATCTCATGTTATTTTTCCCCCTATTTACTGTTTCTTACAATTTAATGTGATGAGTATTAATTATACATACATAATATTTTGTATTTGGAATCACAGGGAGGGAGTGCCTAATTTTGCCTTGGGGACATTGAACGATTTCACCAAGACATTTGCTTGGGGTTTTGAAGGATGGGCAGGAGTTGACCCAGTGGAGTTGGAAGATGAGTTGGGGATGGCAGAGGGAACAGTGTACACAAAGATATAGAGTAAGAAGGAGAGAGAATAAGGTGTTTTGGGAACTGAAAATCTTCCATTTACATCATTTCTGCAACACTGATTAAGATAAACACTGCTGAAAAATTTCAGGTCTCATTTCTCCTATGTGCATAGTTCTATCTTGATTGTTTTCTGGACCTCTGGTCTGGTCTTATCACTCCATTTAATGGGCTTCCTGGGATCATCTTTGAGATCAGGTGGCATCTCTGTGAGTAGTTTTGGTTGACTTTAACTATGGTCAACCTTGACTAACTCAGTGGAAAAGGGATTCCCTAAATTTTCGTCCATCCACATTATCCTCCGAGATGTTTTGTTCTTCACTCGCAAGGGAGAAGGTTAGCTGAGAGCACAGCTGCTGGCAATTTTGCTCTGAATTCAGAGATTGTGGAGTAAATGGGAAATTTCATGCTGCAGCCCTGGTGGTGGCCCACTGAGCTTTAGTAACTTACACGGTGTGTCCACAACCTGCTTCCCGTGAAATTGCCTGTAAGTGTGGACAACCTGGGAAGCCGCAGCTGAGCCGCTCTTCTGGAAGGCTCTTGGGTTTTTATAACGAGGATCACTCTAGCACTTAATACAACTGCCCTCTCCCATGCCTTCAACTGGCTGAACGTGTCTGTACCCTATTCTAAAAGTCAGTTGGCTTTCTAAAGTACTATAATAGGAAGTCCATGAAGGGTTATCTTATCCCATCCTAAGGACACAGGAAGTCTCTTGACTCCTGACAAGTGATGTGATGTGCCCCTGACCGAAAAACTTGTTTACCTCATTCTAGAATTTAACCTGCTGCTTGGGAAACTTGGGTGACATGTGTGTACTTTCAATAATGTCTAAACTAATCCTTCTGGTGCTGGTGTCAGCCAACTGAGATAACCTAACCCTCCACTTAGACTTAGGGGACCTATTTCAAGTCCGGACTCTTCCCCTAAAAAATAAACTTCATCATCTATCAAATGAAGGGGTCAGATTCGATAATCACTAAGGACCTGTCCACTATACAATTTTCTGATTTCTCTTATTCTAGCTCTGCTGGAAGTTGAGGCCAGCTCTTTACTCTCATTCAGAGACAATCTCACTCTCCCATTACAATTCTAAAGACTCTTTTGAGGTCCCACACTCTCACCCTAGCTTTCTCTTTTTGCTCCATTAAAACAAATCCCAATTTATTTGGCCTTTTCTCAAAAGGACACATTTCCCCAACATATCATAATGGACATGAAACTCTTTGGGACCCTCTCCAAGGTTTTCACATCACACTTCGATTGCACGTTCCAAACAAAACACCAAATGCAGGCTTCACTGTAGTGGGCTGGTGTGACTGGTGTGGATATAGGGAGATTTTGCCTTTCTAAGCCTTGCTTCTGTGGGAGCTAAACCATTTCAGGGAGCTTGCAGCCCACTATCTTCTCCAGACGGGGCCTTTTAGAGTAAAGACAATGTTAACTGTGTTATAAGCATGGCGGGCAACAATTAATGTCTGGACCCATTCCCCTCTTGGCTTGTGCAGACAGAGGCCAGTCGGGTGGCTTGGAGACATTGTTGGCAGGAACCATTGCTCCTCCTGTTTGGGAACGAAGGACCATAAATGGTGGCTGCCTTCCAAACTGCCAATAAATAAGTAAATATAGAGAGTGTTGACACTGGTTTCCCTGCCAAACACCAGTCTGCTTCTATCCTCATCTTGGGGGAAGACAAAAGAGAGTAGGGTTATTGAATAGGGTTGTGAGAAGTAGCCTCAGTTCTACTTGGAATCTCTCCTCCTTTTGGAAACCTTTCAATCGGTTTTCTGGCCCTTATTGGAAGATGAGACATTCTGTCAAACATGAGATTGTGTTAGCTTATTCGTAATAATTATCAGCAATATGCTGAAATAGAGCCATACCTAAGAATGAACTTCAGTATACTTTGAAATAACAGCTTAGCCACTGAGAGGGTGTGTCTTTAGGGTACAGCCCACCTCCAAGACAGTTTAAGGTGCTGGCCAGGCACTCACCACTTTAGGAATACTCAGCTCTGGGGCTCAACCTCCCCTTAGTCCACAGATGAGCAAAGTTTTTAATTCCTGCCTCCCAAGTTAGAGGATTGTGTGCATTGACTGAGTTTGAAGTCAGACAAGATGATGGCTATGTTTCTCATTCAAGAAGGCATTGAGAAGAAATGTCTTGTTTACTTTTGCTTGCCTGGTGCTTAGCATGGTGTCTGTCACAACAGGGGCACATGATAGATGTGGGACGAATGAATGAATTTGGAGACACTTTCCCTCCTCTCTGCTGTGATCCATGATCTCGGTCTGTTCCTGCTTTTGAATTACTCCAGAGCCACACTTCTAGGATGTCTGAGGTTTAAGATACGACTCTTTCGTATGCTTCTTGCCACCTGCTCTTGTCCACCTTTCTTCTCCATAAAACCCTCACCACCAGCATGGTGTTGGACTCCCCGTAAAGGCTGTCCTAGCGCCTGCAGCTCTCATCCTTCCACATGTCTAGAAATTCTATGCACTTGCTCCCTCCCAAACCCCCTCTAAAAAAATTATTTCACTGCTTTCCTGTTCCTTTTCCCCTTTCCCTTGAAAAATGTCAAGACCCTCCAATACAAACAATTGTAACTGAGAAAATCTAACTGAGAAACTGAGGAAAAAGAAGGCAAAAGGTAATGGAGGAGTGGATAGCCCAGTAACTTCCTTTCTTGAGACCCCCATGGGGTTTTCTCCCTTGCTGGCTGGTCCCCTGGGCAGAGCCACTGGCCTTAAAGGGCCATGCACACTTCAACTTTCCACTGTTGTTTTGACAGCTGAAGTGCAAAGGAATTAACCCTTTGAGTCAAAGTCTTCCATAGTTTGGTTACTGCTTTTCTTCAAAGTGTGATTTATTATGTACCATTAGGCACGGTGAGAGGGCATATTGACTGTGCACACACACTTGAGATGACTGGGTTTTTGACTAGTTTAGAAATCACTGTTTTCCCTGCACCTTCTCATGGCATCTGAACAACCCAAGAGTTCCTGTTAACAATTTCAAAAGGAGACTTTCAGGTAATTAAAGAGATTCTGTTTTCCAGGAAAGGCTCATCTCTTCAGAACTCTGGTTGCAAAGAATTGTGGATTATGGGTGTGGAAATTTCAAAGGACAGGCTTCAGTGTGGGATCTGGAATAGTTCCATGGGCAAGTCATGCCATACTGGTCTCTAGAACATTTGTGTTCACAAAGAGACACAAGCCCACACGATTGCTGTTTTTTCCTAGGGTTCATAAAATACTTTCGTTATTGATATTTTTAATTGTGTGAAAGTACCCGGAGGCTTAGTGGCAGAAGAAGACACTTGTAAAAATTGAATAAATAAATAAATTATAATTTAAAAAAATCCGAGTTAGTGATGTCTGACTTCCTCTATTCGTGTCATTGCTACTCTTGTTGCTTTTTGGTTTTTGTTTTGCTTCTCGACTGTTGTTGTTTTCCAGGAAAGCTGTCATTTATCGTGAGAACAAGAGCAGCCATGTGTTGATTTTTCTGGATTCTTTTTGGATACTCTCCCAGTGCTAATGAAGGCCCTTCCAAAGTGCTAAAGAGCTGGTGCCAAAATCGGTTATGCTGAAAACAATAGAGGAGAGTGGTACACAGACAGCATATATACCCATAGATGTATACACACTCCTGGGTATTTGAATTAATACGTGTGTACAACTCTCTGTGTTAATGCAAATACACACACATTCATGCAAACATATAATGTGTGCACTGGATCTGCACTGAGGAGAACGTGAGGGCTGCATTTTTATAAAAGGACTTTTTACATCTGCTTACAGAAAATTTCTTTGATCAAAGGATGAACAAAGTTTCTAGGTTTTTGTAGTGCTCTAATTTGTCAGTTTGGAAGTTATTAGAAACATACATTCATCAACTTAAAAAATTTAGATGGGGATATAAATATTGTCAACGATCTTATTTGTTTTCTTAAGAAATGAGGATTCTACTACCAGAAGCACCCAGGAGGTTGCTAGCTTAGACTTTGCTGCCGTGCTCGTGTTAATAGTCTTTAACGCTGATCTTGGAGTACTTCGAGGTGGCTGATTAGTGAAAGAGGGGGACATTTTGTAGCTGGGGCTCCCTCTACCCTCAATACATTCTCCCTGCCTTTCTCCTAACGTGTAATTATTCTGTTCTCAATTTGTTTACACAGCTTGGAGATGGGGACAGAGTTCTCTGGCGACCGTGGCCACGGAGTGCAATCACCCTAAAGAGAAGCATTTAGAAGCTATAAAACCTAAATGCCCTGCCATGCACCATTACATCGCACAGTTATTCAAATTTACTAAATTAAATTAAATAATCTCAAATAACTTGATTTCGGGGCTTTAAAAATTCATCTCTATGGTGCCCAGTAGTCAATTTCCTTTATTATTATTGTTCATCAAGTAGAATTTATGCTTTTTA